>NC_041708.1:27857972-28159316 GCF_900700375.1 Denticeps clupeoides | reverse complement strand
CTTTGTGCATCCATCATTCCCCTCTCTTTGTCAGCTACTCTGTGTTGTTCAATGAATCACTGTTGCTCTGTGTTCTGAGAGGCCCGTGTACCCCCCCTGCTTCTCATCAGCCCTAAATTCTAACCTGGGGACGTCCTCCACTGCAGATACCTCAAGTCCTTCGTTTGTGGGTTTCCACATGGAACATCCCTTTTTTATTCTGAAAAAAAGCTTTGAAGGTCTATTGAATTGCAAATGTCACCTAATTTGTTGCTTTTCCATTTGGTCTTCCTGATATTTTTCTCTGGCTCTGGTTTGTGTGCTATGATGTGAGCATGTGATTTATTCATTATCATAGTAGTGACTCACACCAATTTACACTTCCTCTGACTCATTTCTCACTTGGTTGTACATGTGGCTTGAATTTAAAAAAAGGAAAACTTTGATGGGGATCATTTCTGGATGCAGAATGTGTTGCTAACTACATACAGTACAGGCCAAAGGTTTGGACACACCTCATTCAATGGGTTTTCTTTATTTCCATGATCATTTACATTGGTAGATTCTCACTGATGGCATCAAAACTATAAATGAACACATGTGGAGTTATGTACTTAAAAAAGGTGAAATAACTGAAAACATGTTTTATATTCTAGTTTCTTCAAAATAGCCGCCCTTTGCTCTGATTACTGCTTTGCACACTCTTTGCATTCTCTCGATGAGCTTCAAGAGGTCGTCACCTGAAATGGTTTTCCAACAGTCTTGAAGGAGTTCCCAGAGGTGTTTAGCACTTGTTGGACCCTTTGCCTTTATTAGCGGTCCGGCTCACCCCAAACCATCTTGAATGGGTTCAGGTCCAGTGACTGTGGAGGCCAGGACTCCACTTTTTGTTAAGTACATAACTCCACAAGTGTTCATTCATAGTTTTCTACCAATGTAAATGGTCATGAAAATAAAGAGAACACATTAAATGAGAAGGTGTGTCCAAACTTTTGGCTTGTACTGTATATAACATACAAAATATTACACTAATATATTAGTAATGTAATAACAATATTTTTGTCATTTGTAATTGTATTGTTTTAAAGGTAATTTAAAAAAACACACTATAGTACGTATAATAAGTAAAATTTCCCCATGTATAACTGTTTTAATTTAGGTTGCACTGTACAATGAAATTTCACAAAGTTGCCATATACTGTGGTTAATTTGTATGTAGTGTATTGGTATATATTAATATACATTTACGTTTAATCGTCACATTTTCACATCTGGCCTGTCGGCAGATGTGTAAACTTTCTAGCTGTGACAAAATCCATATGACATCCGTCCATGCTTTGGGGCAACGGTGTCAGGCTCTGTCCTCGGTTTGCACTGGGAAAGATATAATGTTAGAACTTGTAAGAAGACACTGCTGTGTCAGCAAGTTGCCATGGCAATGCCGTCATTCCCCATTTCATTGTCTTTTGCCCCCTCGCTCTCCCACAAGGTCACATGGCTGAATTGATCCTGCCCTCGCTTCTTACTGTAGTATATCATGTGTGGGAGCCACTCCACATTGGCCATCAGGTAAAGAACCTGGTGGTAGTTTAGGCTGCTGTTTTGATTGGAATTACGTATTTGTCCACGTTGATCACTGTCTACTTTGGCTGTAAACATAGGTCTGTTACCTTAGAAACAACCACCGTATTCACGGTGCACGTTGTTTTGCAGCACTGCTTTGGGCTGCAAGTTTCATATTCTTCATTCTGTATTGCATTGCTTTTTATTGTATTGTAATACGGGGGCATGCCGAAACAAATGTGTTATTACCACATTTAAGCAATACTTTCCAGCCTCATTTGAATACAGAAACAGTAAAATGGGGTGGTGGAAAAATATTTTACAGAGTGCAGGAGCTGTTGGCCACAATTACTTCTTTTGACAGTAATACCTCTTACTAGCAATGAATCATTTACAGCTTTTCATGGCAATGAACCTGATTTCTATCACTACAGTTAAATAAAATAATTCATCTCCATTACTTTTTGATCACTGGGGAGTAGGTCCATTAGCCGTAGAACTCACACTCATCAGTGCCAATGTTACTCCAGCTTGGAGCTGAGTAACCCCCCGAACGCTCCCTCAGGCAACAGCTCGGGCTCGTAGGCTACGGACCAAAGCGGAAAAGCCTGGTTTTCATAAATCTCGGCCTCGGTGTCCTTGCCGTGGTCTGGTTGCTATGACAGGCCAGCGGCCGGATCCATCACACAGCTGGAGATGCAGCAGCCAGGGGAGAGCGTGGTGCCATCAAATTAACACCAACCCCCACATCCATCCTCCTCCCTACCCTTCTTGAGTCAGACACATGGCCCGTTGGAGGGGGTGGGGAAAGGGGGAGGGCGACCTTGGGGAACAGTGTGCTCTGCTGAGGAGCCTACAATGCCTCTGTCCTCACCTCGGTGTTGTCTCTACAGATTGCCGTCGACTGGCCTTTATTTGGCCCATGGCTGCTTTTGAGTGTCACCTCCATGTTATAATGTCCTTGTGGCTTTTTTTTTTGTTGTTATTGCTATTATCTACCGGATGCGGTTTTACTTTCCGTTGCATGTCCTTCATGTGTAGATGATTCCATTATGGCATGAAGTGCTTATTGGGATTCTCAGTATGTCCTGTTGTGACGCGTGTGCCTGACTGTGACAGCGCCTCGCTGCAGAGCCAGCATATTCCTCAGCCCAACGCGTCCTCCGCCCTTCACCGATGGGTCGGGTCTGGATACCAGCCAGGCATAAAGACACATTGAAGACTCTCCACCTTGGTCCAACTCACACCGTAAATATGATGAATGAGTCAGGATGGCGTGGTGTTAAACAACGCCGGCTGAAAGAAATATGCGCTCGATGCCCAGCATAGGCACCCACAGATGCACATTCTGATGTACCTTCTTGTGAACTTTTGAGGGAAATTTTGATTTAATAATTTGAAAGTGTATGAGCTACAGCTAGATATTTTTTTTGTCTCTGTTCACTTCATATGAATAGATGTGTCATTAGCATGGACAGTCATCAGTGTTTGAATTTAGATGAGCCACTTCAGTAAATGAAAGTGCCAGAATAGCCTTGCAGCCCCAGTCGCATTCCCATTCACATTCCCATTGCCCGTCGCAATTTTGTGCTGTGATTTGCACAAGATCATCAGCAGATTGAAAAATAAAGCTATTTAATGCTTGCACAACATTCTGAGTTTTATTTTAAATGTAGTTGAATAGAAATGGGTATTTGCGACAAATGTTCACTACACAAAAGGGCATCTTGTGCAGTAAAAAGCTGCTAATGTTTAAACTGAGGTGTTCATTGCCATGGGTAATCCATGACAATGTGTCCTAGGAAGGATTTTAACACCTGTCCTTGTTATGAATTATCTTGCTTATACCATGGTCACATGGTCACTACCAAAAAAATGCAACGTTACATTTTTTAAATGGTTTTTATCATTATGGAAATAAAATATGTTTTTCCAGAAGCATCCAGCATGCCACTAAAGCTTTTTTTGGATTTTATGACAACATAAATGTGAATTGTGATGAGCAGAACCACCTGTGCATACTTGATATTTGGTTTTATCACACTAATAAATTCATATATTTGAATTAAAAAATGCAACACTAATAGTGATTTTGTTTTTATACAATTTTGTTTTATACAATTTGAGCGGCTCTGGCAGCTCAAAATATAATAGCGTGGAGTTTTGGATGGGAACTTTGTAAATAGTCTTTGTTCTTGCGGTGCTCATTGGCTGATAAGAGGATTTTGTGGTTTGGAGAATTACATCTTCTCCCCATCCCCCAGCCCCCCTGAAGACCATTGAAGAGAGGCAAGTTATTTAATTAGCCAGTAGATCCAGCCTGCATTTTATATTTTGAACAGTCAGAGCTAGATTGGTCTGGTGTCCCTTTCCCATATCTCACAAGAACAGATGTCCATGCGAATTTACGTAAACATGCACAGTTTTGGGCGATTTTGCATGCAGAAAATTTGCTTTGAAGCAAATTGGTCACAAATTACTGCAAAGGTGTCCAAAAAAACCCAAAGAAAACACGAGAGGGTGTTTTCAAGCTTTCCCCTAGTGGCATCTACTAAGGCCAGATTGCACTGAGGGAAACCTGGTCATGTGACTCAGGCTGCTGCCTTATTGAAGCAGCAGCACCAGAGGCTCAACTAGCCCATGACTCATTAGTCTTCATTAAAGATGATGTCTCCAGTGTTTTCGTGCTGCGCACGACTGTATCTCTTCTGTAATTCCTAAACCAAAAGAGGAATTTTTGTGTCATGTATAATAGGGGTTTTGTTCAAATAAACTGCATTTCACCGCCAACGCTCTGATGCTGCCTGTCCTTGAGAATTTTTTTTTTGTGTACTATTGATGAAAACTAGCCATGACAAACACACTGATCTCTCCCTCAGGCATGGTAACAGTGTGTGTCCGAGTGTGTGCATGTGTTATGTAACTTGGAAGTGCTGGGCCTTCCACCCTGGGCAGCCAGATTGGAGATTAGACCTCTGCCTGGATGCGGTGCACCTGTCACGGGGGTCTTGGGCCTGGTTCAGATGGCACTGGCTACATCTGGCAACTTATGGAGCCTAGGAGGGGGGCACAGGCAGACACAGCACAGGCTGAAACAGATGGGCTCACAGTGACCTCCCCATGAGTACAGCTGAGCCAGCCAATGCTTCATCTATCATATCGAAGGGAAACATACAATGACAGTCAAAAGTTCAAACACACCTTCTCTGTGGCATTGTGGATATTAGGAGGGGGTTTGTTACATAACCTAAACATAAATTTCACTAACATTTTTAGGCTGTACACTTATGGTGGCTACCAAATCCATGTCTGTTAGGAAACTTTAAAATACTCAGATATTAAAGAGCTCCTCTGCTCATTTGACTTATTGTTTCCCTGATTGTGTAGGACACTCATGTAGGACTCGTAAGGGTATAGGGTAGTGTATAGAGTTGCATTTCCCCTTCTTTTGAAGGAACAACATTTCCCATTGGTTGTTGATTTTAATGTAGACTGAGGCGGGGATGCAAAGGCCAGAGTTTCTCTCCTCATGTGGCCAGTTGTGTGATCTGCCATTAACAGGTTTTAATGGAAACCTTGTGCCTGAAAGTAGGTACTTTCTCCAATTTTTGCATGTGGTAATCGAGGCATCTCTGATGGGCTCTGTTTTTTTTTTTGTTGTTTTTTTTTTTTTCCGCAGCCATCATGTACGTGATGGGGGCCCTGGGACCTGCTGCTGGCTATCTGCTGGGAGGGGTGTTGATTGGGTTCTATGTTGATCCCAAAACCATTGTCAACATCGACCAGAGTGACCCACGCTTTGTTGGAAACTGGTAAGTCCATGTTGCTTGACAGACTCAGTCACAACCCCAGTCCCACTGATTATTAATTCTGTGACGCACATTTTAAATGTGCTATATAAATAAAGATTGATTTGATTTGATGAATGCTCACTTATATTGTTTGCTTCAGCATTAGCATTATGGCAAGGTTTTTGATTGGTTGTTTCTCTCTTGTCAGGTGGAGCGGTTTTCTGCTCTGTGCAGTAGCAATGCTGCTCATTATCTTCCCGATGTTCACCTTCCCCAAGAAGCTCCCACCACGGCACAAAAAGAAGAAGAAAAAGCTGAGTGCTGATGATGTGTCGAGTGATGATGAGGTCATGAAGGAGAAGTCCAGCAGCAAAGGTCAAACGGTCAGCTCCTCCATGGGATTTGGCAAGGATATTAAAGGTAGTGCTTTTACAACCTATGGACCCAATAGCCGAAATAGATAAAAATATCAAAAACAAACACTTGCTGACATATTAGGAGAACAAGCTTTTCAGACTTTTAGGTAATTGTCTTAATTAAGAAAAGTGTACTGTTTGCTCTGCCATAAAGGTATTGATTGTCAGTGATTTGCCAATCAAATTCTTAAATTCTCCCAAATTATTTTGTATAATTGTTTTGGTGTTTTAATTTTCCCAATTATTTTCATTACCACTATTCAGCTATCCATTAGACTATAATCTTATTATAATCCTAAATAAAAATACAGTTATCAATCAAACGTCCTTTAAAGGACTGGGTGTTTCTTTTTACATTATCATTCTTCAGCGTTTGGTGGTACCAGGTTTAATTTTGTCTGCTTGGATCTGGATCACAACTTGCTGTCGTTATTGTGACTTTGTCCTCCAAACAGGCACCTTGCACGAAAGCTTAAGAGTTTTGTGTTTAGGAGCAAACTTGATGTCTGAATACAAGGGATTACCATGCACAAACTCACCACAGCCTTCTCATTCACTTTTGTGGAGAGCTGCGTTTGATCTACACCTTGGTAACATGCTTAACCAAGGCCCTGACAGGTTTCCATGCAAAAAATATTTTGAAAATTAGGCCCTCAAAAATATGAATCATGTATTAAATGTGAATTTATAGTATTGGGTTAAATTCACCTAAAATATACCTGTGTATATTATATACAGTACTGAACATATCCCTAGACTTGGATCTGCTTTGAAAGACATTAAAAGTGTTTAAATAAAGACAATGAAGAGTCTGGATTATGGTGTTCATTGCTTTGCAAAAGGATACTATTCAGTATTTCAGTATCTTAGCATGTGCTGTGTTTGCTTTTCATATTTGCATCATATGGACGGCCATCCTGATGACCCCTACTAAATCCGGTGCTGGGGGGAGTGACTGTCCTTGTTTTGCTGAGTGGCTCATGATGGCTTTTTTTCCTGTTGCTATGCAGATCTCCCTAAGGCAGCTGTCAGGATCCTGAGCAACATGACATTCCTGTTTGTGAGCCTGTCCTACACAGCAGAGAGTGCCATCGTCACAGCCTTCATCACCTTCATCCCCAAGTTCATTGAGTCTCAGTTTGGTATTCCTGCCTCCAATGCTAGCATCTACACTGGTAAGCGTTTCTTTCTTGAAAGCAGAAAAACAGGTTAGCACATTGGGGTTAATGTTCTTGCCCCTAGCAGACAGCCCACTTTTTACAACAAATGCAACCAAACAGCCTCATTATCAGAAACATCACCAATCCTCACACTAGAAGTGATCCAAGGATACTGCCAATCAAAGAAATCATGGTGTCCATGAATCAGGGCATGTGGGCAAACGGTTATGACATGGAACAGAGATACGGCTTTGCAACTGGGATCATTGAGGTTCTTTGGGTCACATCTATTTATTTGTCTGAAAAATATATCTATAATAACCGGGAAAGTGCATAGATTTAAAAAAAAAAACAATATAGCTCTACCTCTCTCTTGATATACATCTGATAGACAGTCAGATCATCCTAGAAGTAAGCTCTGCAGGTAAAAAAAAATATATATTGAATTAAGGTCCTACAGTATAACAGAATCTTTAAAAAGCACTTAGTTAAAACCAAAGACACATGCAATTTCAGGAGCTCATAAAAATATGAGTAAGCACATACCAGGCAACAACAAAATGTGTGTGTGTGTGTGTGTTTGTCTTTGTGGATTACACTGTAACACTGACCACCAGCAGGTTTTGGTGCATCATCACGTCTTGTTGCCAGGTTACATGTAACCTTATACTATGGTTACTATGACTACCCGACTACTGACATCTTGTTTAAACAACGATACTGCGTTTCTTAGCAGTACCTGACCTGAGTCAGATTCCACAGATGATTTGTTTAGATTCTAATTAAAATGGACTGTTCAGTTGGCAACGCCTATGCATTAAACCTTGAATATTTAACAAGCTGATGTTAGAACGACGCACCACCAAGCCTGTCTGCAATAACTTTTTTTTTTCCTGCTCATCAGAATGGACAAGTATATTAGCTCTTTTTTTTTTCCTTTGCCCACATTGATTTTGAAAAGATGCTAATTATATTTCTGCCCATGAATCAATGTCACAAGCCTCTGCACACTTTTTATTATTATATAGTGCATACCAGGTACCACAGGTTTACACTCAAATTTGCAGTTGCACTGCTGACGAAGGCATTTTTGCAAATGTATTCTACCACCAAAACATTTATACTTTTATAGATGCTAAAAATATGATAACTATCATATTGTTGAGGCTGAAATCAACATTTTTTTTAATTGTTGAGTCATTCAGTATGAAAGATCAGTATGAAATAAGAACTGTGTGGGGATGTGGTACAGATTTTTCTTGTCCCAGGCCATTAAGGTCTTGTCGAAAAGATTGTGTTGTTCAGCTGTTTTTCCCTCTATTATGCATATACAGCTCCTTGAAACCTTATTTTTTTGCTGCAAAGCATGATTTGCCTGAATCATAAACAGGACGAATGCTTCCCGCTGAGTCTGATATGAATATGGGTCTATTTTTATTTTCTTAGTGTATAACAGGGCTCACTTACCGGCTCATGCATTATTGAGCATTTTATTTCATTCAGTTTCTTCTTGGAGCACCATATTTTCTATCTGTTTACCCGGCCAGTCGGAGACAGATGGGTTCCCACTCTGAGTCAGGCTCTGGTCTCTTCTAAGCAGGACACTCGTCACCCAGGGCTTCCACCTCTGGGGTTCCGAATCTTGTTGCCTTCTAAAGCTGCTTTGTGTCCGTTGCATTAGTGAAGTTCTAAATAAAGTGGAATTAAAATGTATTTGAGGAGGGCACACTCTTGAATGTGTGCTGTCCTTTGTTTTTTTTTTTTTTTTTTTTTCTGTGTGCGTGTGTGTGTGTGTGTGTGTACGTGGGAGTGTGTGTTTTCTGAGAGCACGCAGGGAGGCTGATCCCTGAGAGGCTAGCATGTGTTTGGCCGCCTCTCTCGTACACGGCCAGTGGATTTGGAGTCACCCTGCCGGTGCCAGCAGTCAGCTTTGACTTCAAAATCCTGACAATTAGCCACGGCGGCCCGCTAGCACGTGTGCAGCCCTTATGGAGCAGACTCATAGTCGCTCAGCCGTGCCTGGTCTTGCTAATCCCTCAGCAGACTGTTCTCCACCCGTGCTTGCCTGACGACAATCTCAATTTTTCTGTGGTTTGCATGCAGTCACAGCGCTGTGTTTATCCTGGTGTGGACATGTCTGCTTGTCCCCCTAGGCGTGATCATCGTGCCCAGTGCCGGCGTGGGCATTGTGCTGGGGGGATACATCATAAAGAAGCTGAAGCTGGGGGCGCGTGAGTCGGCCAAACTGGCCATGATCTGCAGCGGCGTCTCGCTCCTGTGCTTCTCCACCCTCTTCATAGTCGGCTGTGAGAGCATCAACCTGGGCGGCATCAACATCCCCTACACCACCGGGTATGTGTGTCTGCGGTAATCAATACTGCAGCACTTTGTCTGATGAGCAATGCACGTGAGCAGGCAGTAACTATCCATCTTTAAAGTTCTTATAGGCAAGTCTTGCCACTCAGCAGCAATGTGTAAGGCCCTAGGCTTATTTCAAGGTAAAAAGCCCTGGTCTGTATATTCCACAGTGGGCAAGAGAGTAAAACTACATTTCCAGTGCCCACCAGGACATAGAATCTGCATTCATATTCAACCAGCTGTTGAATCCGTTTAAAATTGGTTTCAATCCTCACCTAAATGAAATTTTAGCATACGATGCACGTGTAACCTCACCCTGCAAGGGTTTTATATATATAGCAATATGCTAATATGTCATATTTTGCATTTAAAAAAAATCCAATTTATTGTACATTCATACCAAAGAATTGAAGCACAGTATTGTGGAACAAACAATTCTGCCAGTTTGCATGCATCTGAAAGGCAGATGAAATTGTATCTGAACAGTATCAGCATACAGTATGCAAGGGTAAACATCTCTCTGGGTATGGATATCTTGCACAGCCATGCCACACAGAAACCACATATTGAGTCTCACTTCGCCCTCATGATGTTAGTGTTTGTCCAGGACATGACACAAAGCCACGAGTGGACTTTGTCGGAAGCTGCACTGGACGTGTTCGTGGAAAGTCAGCATTGACCCGGGTCTCTGAAACGCTGCTTGGTATTCATGTCTATAATGGCCTCCTTTGTGTGCTGAAGCTTGAAGATCCATTTCTCAAGGTGGTTCTAACTGCCATAGGTCACTGTTTAGATGGCTTTACCCCGAGATAAATGTTTCTCTAGGACAAGAGGGCATCTGGATACGCTGTTGTTAGTTCTAGCAAGAAATTTTACAGAGGGCATTTTAAAATCAGCACTTGTTTCAGGGGCATTTTCAAAGGCGATGTTAGACTGAGGGCCCTGTTTCAGTATTAGTATTAGGTGGAAGGCTATGAAGTATGTGCTACGTTTAAGACCTAAAGCTTAAGACCACATCCTATTTCATAAGAATTAAATTAGTATGTGCATTAAGAATAAATGAATAGCTGGTTTGGGTCTATGTAGAGTTGAGTCTATTTTGAAGATAAACCGTTCACTCATTGATACAATAAGTACAGTTCAGTACAGTTAAATACTGAAAAACTTGAATATCATGCAAAACCTATTAAAATCTATTAAGACTTAACAGATGGGACTTATGAAAAGACATTCCTGAAAGGGCCTTGAGAGCATACAGTTGAGGAATTTATGATTAAATTTCACAGCACTAAAGACACAAAAGATAGTTCCGTCCATTATCTAGTTGTTGTTACTGTACCTGAATGCTTATGAGAAGACTTTGAAAGATATCCTTGAAATTTCCTGGATTGGAATACATATGCTTTTTCATCCAAGTTTCCCCTGAGCTTTTGCTGCTGTCGCTGGAACACGAGCAGCTGCCGTTTGCACAGGGCTTGGTACCAAATGAGTTCTATCATATCAAAACCAACTTGAGCAATATAGGGACAGATGTCCCATCTGCTTTCCTGTCCACTCTGGGTCCAAGCTGATCTGCCTATTCTGCTTAAGATAATTGTGGCTGATCCTAAGTCAACAGGGGACAGCTGATTGCTCTGTGTCCGAAGCCAAATAGCCGGTTGTTTGGTGTTGCCTGCGGTTCCCACCGAATCGAGAAGCCGCTGTTGATTCAGTCTCTCCCCCCCCCCCCCCCCCCCCCCCCCCCCCTTCCTTTCTTTCACCAGCCCAACGCTCACTATGACTCACAGAAACCTGACAGGCAGCTGTAACGTCAACTGCGGCTGTAAGATCCATGAGTACGCCCCAGTCTGCGGCTCAGATGGCATCACCTACTTCAACCCCTGCCTGGCAGGCTGCAGCACCGTGGGCAATGACAGCACGGGGGTGAGAGTCCCGCAGTCCCACCCTTTATTAATACGACAGTGTTAATAAAGGGTGAACGGAACTAATGAACTACAGATATTCAACTTTCATCTACTGTATATTCCAGAATATAGAGGGCAGAATATAGATATATTAATGGAGCAAGATTACAGTAAATGTAGGTATAGGAAATGTTTTTTTTAATTCTCATTAAACAAATGTGGGTAATATCCACAACTACACTGCTCAAAAAATAAACGGAACAAATCCTAGATCTGAATGAATGAAATATTCTTATTTAATAAGACATAGCTGAATGTGCTGACAATAGGAATTGTTGGTGGAAATCAAATTTATCCACCCATGGGGGTCTGGTATTGGAGTCACACTCAAAATTAAAGTGGAAAAACACACTAAAGACTGAAGCAACTTTGATGTAATGTCCTTAAAACCAGTCAAAATGAAGCTAAGGAGTGTATGTCTCACAAGGGGTCTGAGGATCTCATCTTGGTACCTCTGCTACTCCACACCATTACTGACCCACTGCCAAACATGCTGGAGGATGTTGCAGGCAGCAGAACTTTCTCCATGGCGTCTCCAGACTGTCACGTCTGTCACATGTGCTCAGTGTGAACCTGCTTTTATCTGTGGAGATCAAAAGGCACCAGTGGCGAATTTGCTAATTTTGATATTTTCTCTGTTCTTAAATGTGTTGGAGGCAGGGAGCTAGTTAGCCTATAAAAGTCCATAAATTGGCTGCTTCATTGTAAAAGTGTGAAAGTGTGAAAAAAAGTACCGGCTTATATGGCAGAATTTCACAGTATACGACATCATTCAAACAAACCGCCATGTTCTGTGTAGACAATATATTTTCTATTATGTTCATGAAAGGGACACTTTTTTTTTTTTTTTTTTTTGTGTATATTATTCTGAAAATCTCCTGGATATGTTTGCTCTATGTCTGTACATGACCTTTATGACCTTTGAGTCCAAATCAGACATTGAGCTGTGTTACTGTTACGGCACAGGAAATCATAGCTTCCCTGGCATTATTAGAAAGGAAATTCTGACAAAGTGGAAGTAAGTGAGGAAATTCTTGCAATCACTTGCAGAACCTAGATAAGAGTACGCATGTTAAGATAAACAAAAGGATAGAATTCCTGGTGCCCACCCCTTTCATTCTCTTCCACTTGAGATGCCATGTGGAGTTGGCCAAGTATGTCACTGTTGTAGCCAGCGATATTTACCCAATGCAGCTTGGCTTCTCAAGCCACTGCAGATCAGATTGATTGTGAGTGATCATCTTTACCTTATGGTGATACAGTCTTATCCTGAATGGACTCTTCCAATATGACATTTTCTGTAGGATACGAGTGTCACTCACTGGAATGTAGATCATCATAAATCTTATGAAAGTTGACCTAGAGTCCTCAGATTTCTCCTCAACTCCTTTGGAAGAGTCATAGAGTAACAGAGACTGGTGAATCTATGTATGAATTCTGTCCTTCATTTCACTCGTTCCTTTCATTTGTCCCTATCCTCATATACGTCTGTGAGTGTTTATGACTCTGTGTGTGTGTTCTCTCTGTCCTCAGATCAGGAACTACACAGACTGCGCGTGTGTCCAGAGCCGGCAGGTGATAACGCCGCACTCTGCTGGTCAGGGTAACCAGCTGCAGCTGGTCATCGTCAAGACGTACCTCAACGAGAACGGCTTTGCAGTGTCGGGGAAGTGCGACCGCACCTGCAACACCCTCATCCCTTTCCTTATCTTCCTCTTCATAGTCACCCTCATCACTGCCTGCGCCCAGCCGTCTGCGATCATTGTCACTCTCAGGTGTGTTTGAATGTGATGTTTTCATTATGTTATATATTTTTTACTTTCACATGATATTAGTGGTGTTTGCATTCACCGTCGTTTCTTTTATGGTTTTATGTAGGTCTGTGGAAGAGCAGGAGAGGCCTTTTGCCCTGGGGATGCAGTTTGTCCTATTGCGAACTCTGGGTATGTTCTTTTCTTTTTCTGCTCATTTGCTCATGTAAATCTGATGGTTGCCTGGGTCACAAACTGCACTCTTACCCATGTTTTTTTTTTTCCCCAAATCTTTAAACATTTATCAGATAACATACCATCCATTCTCATTCATCAGTTGAGGAGTTCGAATTGAGGAGGTCGATTTGGATGCAGGACAGCAAATTGCTTTCATGCATATTGAATGAAAGTGTGCTCTGACTCTTCTGAGTTCATCATTAGTGTCAGACATAGTCGTCTGTAAACAGGTCTGAACATACCTGTCATTGTGAGCAGCAATGGATTACGCTCAGACTTTTTTTGTCCTGCAGAGTTCTTATGCTTTTTTGCGTATGCTTTATGTTATTGAGTTACATCTCAGGGGAGGATATTTGAAGCTCACCCTGGATGACAGTGGCAGTTGTGCTTTCATTTTTACATCTGCAGGAAGTGGGGAAAAAATACAGATTTCAGGAGGGTAGAATGTATCGTCAGGGTCTATTCCACATTGGTTTGCCACTCCTGTGGGGTGTTATAGTTATGAACTAGAGCCACACTTCAACATAATGGCATCATCTAGTGGTTGTGTCAGAGAATTGCAGATCTTGCTTGTGAGAATTGAATGGTGGCAATACTCACAGATACTCACAGTCACAGATACTTGAAAACTGTTATTAAATGTTGAAAACCTTTTTGTTTCTCCTTCAGCCTATATTCCTACACCCATCTACTTCGGTGCTGTTATTGACACCACCTGCATGTTGTGGCAGCAGGACTGCGGCGTGCATGGCTCCTGCTGGGAATACGATGTCACCTCCTTCCGTTTCGTCTACTTTGGCCTGGCTGCCAGCCTTAAGTTTGTCGGCTTCATATTCATCTTTCTCACCTGGTACTCCATCAAGTACAAGGAGGAACGGCTGGAGCGCTGGCGCCAGTGGCTGCCTCCGCTGGGCACCATCAGCGAGCACGTCTGCCATGCCGGAGGCCACAAGAGCCACGCCCGAACTCACTCCTGCCCCGCTTTCACGCCGCGGCCGGACCTACATGACCCCCCCGGGCTCCACCACGGGCACAGCAGCCACAGTTGCCCCGGAAACGCCCTCAAAGCAATAACCCCACCTGCCCGTTCGCTGCAGGAGGTCTCCGCCCACGTTTAAGGGCTGGACCCACTCTTTTGGTCTGTCATCCGCCATGTGCCTTCCTGTTGCGCACCTCTTTCACAGCCGCCAGCCGCTGAGTGACACTGACAGACAGACAGACAGACAGACTGATACGTCCCCCCAACTCATACATTGCTTTTTTAGGCTGGTTGCATCCATATTGTTATTTTTACTGCATATCACAAGCACCTACAGCTTCTAGGACCATGTATACTGTACAAATGTATTTAAACTCCATGGTGCTAAGTTGGGGAGGATACCCTTGTCTGCATTATATTGTGTACTGTATGTTAAGGTGACTTCTCAAAGATGCATCACAAGCACAAAATGGAAACCTGTACTATGCAAACGGTCATATTTTCCATGCCCCCTCAGCATATTGCTTCATAGTGCGACTCTGAGACACTTTCACGGAACAAACAAACGGTGTTTGCTTATGGGGAATGTTGCTGAGTGCATGAAATCCTCTGTAAGGACTGCAGGACTGGGGACTCCTAAGAGGCCAGCGTGGCTGAGGATCTTCACAACAGCACCTACCGCAGCTAAACTGTGCCTCAAGCTGATCGCTGAAAGTGTCACCAACACGTTCATCATGAGGCTTCACCCCGGTGACGGCTAGTACTGATGCCACGTCCTCCATGCGAGCCTGTGTTCATGCAATTAATCTGACCTGATTGAGCCCAAGGTCATACAAAACCAGCCCTTTTCACATTTGCCCATAGAGGGAGCCGAAGAGCAGTGCTGGCCGGTCCCTCCGAGCGTAGCAACCATCCACCCTCTCCACCCATGACCCTCAAGAAAGGCAAGCTCATATGCAGATGCAGGGGGTTGAAATGGTAGACGTCACTTGTGCATGTGCTGCTGCGACTGTGCTTTTCCACCACTTCTCTCTATAACGCAGCGTGACCTAAGAGATGCAACACTTGCAAGCCATGCAACTGCAAAATACATTTAAAGATCCGAACAATCTGACTGGGTTCTTGTTTCTGTATCAATGCTTGGCCTTAAGAGTATATACTACTGGCCAACTCTCTTGTCGGGATGAGGTAAATTATATTATCCGGCGTTGATTTGGCTTGGCACTCTGTTAAGCTGTAATGCAAAAAGTCCACAGGACTTGCATATGAGGTGCAATAAGCATGCGCATCGCAATGCCCAGTCAAAGAAATACGGGATACCGCTAAAGAAACGTGTAAATAACGTTACCCACCGATTCTCCTGCGCCTGTGCTCAGTGTCCTTGTCTGAACAAGAGTATCAGCAGTATTACTATGACAGTACTGACAGATCCTCTGACATTTTGTGAAGGGAAATTCCTCATGGTCTGATCTGAAAGCACTACTGGAACCTGACTATCTCAGGCATTGTTCAGAAGAACCTCCAAAAACATTGTCTTTAAGGGACTGTTGCAATTAGACCAAGATGGAAACTTTATGTGTGGTGAGGAAGGAGGAGCAGATGCACTGATCAGCCACAACAAAGTAGTAACACTGTCCAGGGCGACATTTATTAGATTGACCTGATCAATTTTTGCGAGGACTGTATTTAGATGTTTCTTCTGACCTCGGTCCACCACCAGAGGCTCCTGCAATAGGCATGTGAGCTTCAGAACTGGACCATGGTGCTCTGGGGGAGTCTGTGGAGGGTACTTTCCAGAGCATAGTGTGCCCTGCACCTCTGCAAAAAAAAATGGTCAGGAATAGTTTTAAGAACATTAAAAAAAAAAAAAAAAAAGTTCCAATCCATGAAGGCCCCACCTCAGAACTTGAAGGATCGGCTGCTACCCTAATGGTACCAGATGGCACATGGCACCTTCAGAGGTCTTTTGAAGCCCACATTTGAACCACATTAGATGGGTGGTTTTATTGTTGTGGCTGATCTGTGCACTCCAAGCATACTCCTTCAAATAATGTTAATAATATTTCAGTTAAAACCCTTGTTCCCAAACCCAATGATGTAAATAAAGTCTTAAGACACCATACTATCTAAATAGCTATTTATACGGTAACCATAGTAATAATTAAAATCTAAAAAGAAAAAAAAACACAAACAAGACAGTATATTTACGTTTCTGTGCCTGAGTTACCTACAGTATTAAGTGGTGAATTTCAGTTGTTGCATTACAAGTGTCGGTTTATTTTGTAGTGCAGGACCTGTGTATGAAGGGGTCGTTTGATTGCCCCTCTGCTAAACACACCTGTCCCGAAAAGCGTTTGGCACACCGACTACGCCTCGACATCGGGAAAACATCAGGATTAAATGTCGGTGTCTGAGCCTTTGCACGGTTTAGTGACGAAAGAGCCCCCTTCTCTGTGCGTGAACCTGCCGTCCCATATACAATGATTCATTTGTCCAGGGTTCCTTCATGTGGATTTACTTCAGATAGACGGTAGTGTAACCCCCCCCCCCTGCCATTTTTAATGAATATTTTATGTATTTATTTAAAGAAAAATGAATTCTAAAGTTAAAACGCTTGCTTTGTGTTCCTCAGGAACAGAAGCCAACACATCGTTTGTGAACAGTTAGTTTGCAAATACCTTGAATACTTGATATTTGTCATTAAAAGAAGTAAACAAAGACTCATGGCAATGGTTGTGTTTTCATTCACATTTACACTTTACAGCGTTTAAAAATGCATTTTCTCTCTTGAGAAAGAATGACATACTATTAACATGCAGAACCCATTTACAGTTTTACTTTGATCATGCTATTCATTTGAAACATTACTTCATACTTGAGTGGGATGAAAACATTTTCATCCCACTCAAGTATGAAATTTATTCAGTGTGTAAAATTAAAACTACACTATTTACTGTGTATACTTAAAGCCTGACAAAAGCCTTATAGAATTATTCTTTGTGAGCATGTGATTTTTCACAAGAACAGATCGAAACAAATATATATTTCAATAATATTTATTAAACAATATTGTTAGTTGGTTATCTTTAAGCACAGTTTAGATAATTGGTTAGAGACAGTTACCAAAATTGAAGATTTGGGATGCTTCTTTTGGTTCCTCTTATTGCTGCAGATTAAATATATTGTCAAACACTAAAGGTGTGAATTTGTAGCCAGAACCCTTATAGAACTTGTTCTGAAACTCCACCCTAGAAAGAAATAACAACATGTAAATTTTCCTTGCTATTTAACAATATTACTTAGTAATGGCCTGAAGGATAATCAGTAATATGACTCTCTGAAAGACTTTGACAACAGCCCGGCTTGTGCCGGGGCTCACCAGTGCAGCCGGAGGGCATGCAGAAATGCAGACAGCCCCTCCATAAGCAGCAGGACGGTGACAGTGAGGACAGCAAAGGCCGCAAAGGCCACAACCACCAGGAGAAAGCCCATGTCTGATGTGACCCTCAGTGCCGGCTGCAGGACCATCTTCCACAGCACCTCGGACAGCTCTGAGTGCACAAGGAAAAGAATCGGCATATCAAGACTATCATGGCCATCTTTAACACTCTGCAAATCGGCAGAAGGAGAGAAAGTCTTACCAGCGTGAGCTAGGCTGAGGGCCCACAGGCGAAGATAAGATGCCGTGTTGGAGATGCAGCCCAGGCAGTACTCAATCGTGTGAATGGCCTGATACACAAAAACGTCCCCCATGCTGACCTGCAAGCATGTACATACAGTTACAGGGTCTGAGTTACATTTACATTTAAGGCATTTGGCAGACGCCCTTATCCAGAGCGACTTACAACGTGCTTTCAAGTTACCATCGATGAAGCGATCAGTTCTGGTTCACTGGGATCCCAATTATGAATACAATCTTTTTATTCACTCTGTTATAGTTTCTATACATAAGTCAGACAATAAGAAGGTTACAAGTTAATCTAAATATTCTCTAAAGAGGAAGAGCTGCCGTTTGAAAATACTCAGTGATTGAGCTGTTCTGACCTCGAGGGGAAGTTCATTCCACCACCGAGGGGCCAAGACGGAGAAGAGTCTAGATCTTCCTTCCTTTTACCTTCAGAGATGGAGGGACCAGGCGAGCAGTACTGGAGGCTCGGAGTATACGAGGTGCAGTGTGAGGTGTAATAAGGGCTGTGAGGTAGGATGGTGCTACTCCATGTTTGGCTTTGTAGGCCAGCATCAGTATTTTGAACCTGATGCGTGCAGCTACTGGGAGCCAGTGGAGGGAGCGTAGCAGAGGGGTGGTGTGGGAGAATTTGGGAAGGTTGAAGATCAGTCGTGCTGCTGCATTTTGTATTTGTTGTAGAGGTCGGATGGTGCATAGAGGTAGACCAGCTAGAAGGGAGTTGCAGTAATCCAGTCGTGAGATTACTAAAGACTGAACGAGTAGTTGGGTGGCCTGGGTTGACAGATAAGGGCGGATTCGTCTGATATTGTAGAGAAGGAATCTACATGAGCGGGAAAGGTTGCTGATGTGAGTTGAGAAGGAGAGTTGGTTGTCTATTGTTACGCCAAGTTTGCGGGCTGTTGCAGAAGGAGAGAGCTGCGAGTTGTCCATATAAATAGCAAGATCCTGATGTGGTGAAGAATCTGCTGGAATGAATATTAGTTCAGTTTTGGTGGGATTGAGTTTGAGGTGATGGGCTGCCCTCCAAGATGAGATGTCGGTTAGACATGCAGAGATTTTGGAAGCCGCATGTAGATCAGAGGGAGGAAAAGAGAAGATGAGTTGTGTGTCGTTGACATAGCAGTGGTAGGATAATCGTTGTATGTTGTACATGAAGTTAATGTTGTACATGAATATGTGTATGAATAGATATTTCTACATGTTCATTAGTCAGTACTACAATAATGGTAGGGTCTAGGTTGGTGGTGCTCTGTATAATTTATTATTTATTGGTCCTTGTTAATGTTAGGACCATAGCACGATCTCCTGCCATCAGTCAGGAAGAACGAAGTCCAGCACGTGTATCCTATATATTAACCCACACCCTACCAGGCATCAAAACACATTTTTAAGGGATAATGCCCCCCCCAGGGACATCCAGGCTGTTACCATTTCCGCTTCACAGTCAGATGAAGACTCGGCGTTGACCATGTGCAGATGATTCTGGTCACTGGAGTTTTCAAAAACCTGCAGTTAACAGTGTGCAAAGGTGAGTTGGCCATGTACACAATACACAGTAGACCCATATAGATCAAGGTTGCTGTAAAAGGACACAAATGGGAATAGAGCAAAAGAACAGGGACCTCAGTGCAGGCACTGAATCCTGCAGGTATTATGAAATATAAAGTATGTAACCATAACAGGATATGAACAGAAAACGCATATGTACAGCATTAGAACATATATAGTGCAACATATATATATATATATATAGCCCAAGGGCTAACAGGCTAACAGACAGCATCACACCCAGTGGTCATTCTCTCCCCTACACCACTGAAAGGAGTTAAAATGCCATATGGCCTGGGGTATGGGCTTTGCTGCAGGCCAAATTCAGCAGACTACACATGAAAATATGCATGTATGTATATATCTTCATCATGAGTGCAGCATCCATAATTTGGGTTCACCTGTTTTTTGTGACGTCTGTAGATTAGTAAAGGCTTGGCCATCAAAAGCCAGGGGACCATAAGGAAAGCAACCACTACTAAGAATATCTGCAAGGGTTTCTGTTGAAAAAACAATCAAACAAACAGTTGCACCAGTATTAACTCATCCCATTCATTCACGCTGGGCGCTCCTATAAATTGGAACATCAGTTACTTGGTTATTTGCTAGTAATGCCAGTACATGGACAAAACCAAACACTATTTTATTCATTGCCTTTAAAAAGCCCATTCTACTGAAAATAATGAATGAATAAAATAAATAAATGAATAAAAATACTATGCAGCCATTCAACTGCTTTTAAAATGTAGGCCAGTGTCCCCCTACCTGGCACGTGAACAACAGCGACTCCTCAGATCCATAATCAAACAGCATCATGTTGATGAAGAGGAGCAGGATACTTGGGGCCTTGTCAGACTTGAGAGCCACGCACCATTTGAAAAGTATGAGGAAGACGAGGTACCCAAAAATGAAGAGCATGAAGATCAGCTCGGGCACAAACTGCAAGAAGATTTTGCTGAAGTCTCTGAAGAATCTGCCACAGAAGAGAATGGGCTGATTGAACAGGCTCTTTCCGAAGAGAGCATGCATTTCTCTGAACATCCAAACATGCGTACATACATGAAGTTCATCAGACTGAGCACGACCCCAAATACCATGTGTGTCACACCCAGTATAACCGACATCTTCATCTTGTACGAGTTCAGGAACGTCAGCTTATTTAAAGCAACACTCCAGATCTGGAGATAAGGAAAAACGTAACAAAAATCTCACACTCATCTCAAAAAGGGTCTGTGCAGTTCTACAGTATATATTCACATGTACCTTGCCTGTGAACACTCTTGCGTATGAACCAGAAATCACAGGTTCAAACCCCACTTAGTACCATTACCGGCTACCGGTCAAATTTTGCATAGACTATAAAATTATTTTATTAACATGCAAAGCTCAACATAGACTGGTCCCTGATAACATGAGTGACTTGTTAACAGAGCCCTACACAGTGTGTCAACTGTAGGGCCTGTCAAAGCCCAATGAAACATGCTGTATGTGATTTTGGGCTGTAAGACCCTGAGTGTCTCCTGGAGGACTGTCCCTGTCACTACTTAAGGGTGCTTAATTAATTCTGTAAATGTAATTGTACCTAAGGTTTAATCGTGAACAAAATTAGCCTTTGTTTATGACACATGTGAATGCTGGACATTTCATGTCTGGACAATTGCAATGCCAAAACTGTGAAGATGGGCAACTGTTTTCAGACTAAAATCAATGACAGGCTCTTGTCCTTTTATTGGTTTTAAGGCACTTCATGACTAGTGCTGCCATACAGATTTACATACAGTAGTGAAGCAGCATTTTGTTTTTATGGTGTGTGATTTAAATATTTTAGCAAAAAAATGCATAGTCCTTTTAATTTGTGAAGCAGTGAAGCATTTGTATTACATTAAACTGTATGTAAAGTGAATGAAATGCACATTTTTGTAATTGTCCTTATTTTTCCATATTCAGCCCCCTCTAGAGCTGGCCCTTGTAAGTGAACCTGTGAGAACATTCCACCAAGTGGACACAAAAAAATATTTTCTTTACTTTTCTTTCACTTAATTTGTTTCCACACACATCAGTCTATTGATGCTTTATGTGTAGGATGCCCCTCATGCAGACGCGTAGGCTTCCCTACTGACCGGATCAATGCCAAAGATGTAAGGGCTTCCTGAGAAGACTTCAAACATTGCTGGATCCAGTTGGAGCTGATGTGTTCTCTGCAGTGTCTCGTTGCTAAAAGGCAAGACCAGAAACATGAAACAGGAATGAATGCACTTTTCATAATGTCCCAGTGAACGTATCATGACACTGAAAAACCTTGCGCTGTAAAAAGAAAAATCTATACAACACATTCAGTGCAACATTTAAATGGGAATTGGACTGGGTCACCAAACCGGCAATTAGATCTGACCTCCTGGACCTGAATGAGTTGGCAAAGTGTGACAGTTCTGATCTATTATTCTTTTACATTGTCTAACTGGAAGGCGTATATGGAGTATACTGTTTTCCACATCAACAACCAAGACAAAAAGCCAAAGACCAACAAATAATTCCCTGCATGATGCAACAAACTGAAAGCACAGAGGCTGACACATTGTTGTATTTCAGTCACAGCATTAAATTGGAGCACCGTACTCCTTCCTGCTAAATTTTAAGGCGTGAAATGGTTTTAATAGTCATTTTATAACAGGCCTGTTATCCGCGTTAATGCTGGGTGCTTCTTCGTTAGTTACCTCCATGGCCCATGGGGCTGCAGCATTGCCCTAACACTCCAAGATGAGCCAAAAAGGTTGAAGGACTTGGAAAAGCAGTCGTTGTAAATGAGGCCCGTGTATACAGAGAAGATGCCCATGAGGAGGATAATGTAACGTCCCCCAAAGAGGATGCTGGTCAGCTGTGCAGGGAGCCATTTCATTTTAATGGTTAAGCAAATAAATGCATAGATGAGATGGCATGTAATGTTTGCCTTCATTAATGCATGTCAATAGATCCACCTCGCTCTTCATTTTGCGAAAATGTTCCTCCTTCAAGATCAGCCAGGCGGCAAAGGCAGTCATGATGAGACCATGGCCACAGTCCCCGAACATGACAGCGAATAGGAACGGGAATGTCACAATGGTGTATGGAGCTAAGAAGACAGAAAAAAATAGGTGTAAGAGCTCAGAGTAACATTATTCAACAACAAAATAAAACACGGCGGGCTGGTGTGTCACCTGGATTCATTTCTTGGTATTCGCCTATTCCGTAGGCGTCAACAATGTTCTGAAATCCACTCGTGAAGACGTTGGTCCTGTTGAAGGTTGGTGGCGTCCTGCTTGTTTCGATGCGGTTTAGGACCGGGCTCAGGGTGCAACCACTTTGCTCCTGAACACACAACAATATTTCAAATGCGCATCGGCCACATCTCAAACCTCACATTTGTAAGAATGTTGAAGACAATAAGTGAGTGAGTGAGCAAGTGGAGGCGAAGCGTTTGGAATGATTTACTCACAGAGCCCTTTACCAGGGCATGGCGTACGGTGCTGAGATCCGCAACAGGGCACCAGACTTCAGCGACAATGAGCTTCTGAGTGATGTCTATGTTACAGAGGTTGAGAGTGAAGTATATCGCCTTCATCCTCTTCACTTTGGTGGTCCACTCTTGAAGGTTGGCTGCTGCCGATTTCAGGACATTCATGCGGTACTCCTCCGTTTTTTTCAGAATCTGTAAGGCCCATGTGGTTTATGCGGTGCAAAGTGCTAATCCAAATTTCTACCTCACTGACAAGATGAAAACATGTGAAGTGCAAGCTATTTCACAACAAAACTTATTTCAACAAGCTTCTGATCTGATTCTGAAAAAATTAAAATACTGTTGCTGCAGATCTCATGGGTTCTGAGTTTTTCCATTTTTCTGCCAACCGTGTCACCGTGATGTAAATGCAAACACAGAAGCAAGCAGGCAACATTAATGCTCGTAATTACAAGGGTCAGTGAACTACTACCAATTAACCTAAGTAGCCTTGTCATGATTAACTGGCTAACCAGTCAGAAGAGTACATCCTCATTCTTGTTATAAGCTGTAATTATGGAAAGTAAGAATCCTAAGACAAAAACTTGAAGCTTAAATACCAAGACAAATTTGAGGTGACCTACCACTCGAAGGTCTGCAATGCGTGTGTTGATGCTAGTCCTCATCTCTTCTCTTGCATGCGTTATGTCAGGACATGGGTACAAACTGGCATGGAAGCTAAATGGGAAGAATAAAGTCAGTGTGTACATACAGTACAGGCCAAAAGTTTGGACACACCTTCTCATTCAATGTGTTTTCTTTATTTTCATGACCATTTACATTGGTAGATTCTCACTGAAGGCATCAAAACTATAACATACCCTTCACATATCTTCCGGATCTTTCCACGGACCTGTTCCCCTTGAATAAATATGATAAACACGTCTTTCTTCACAGACCATTCCTGCAAGATCAGTTGCAGAGTGGCTCTAGAATTGCACGATTACTGCAAACATCAGACAGGTTTACAAGAATGGCACAAGAAATGCACTGTCTGGCTGCTTTATTATGTAGACATTGTTTTTGACAGTTTAAAGATGTACAGTGAAAGGCCACTAGGCCATTCATCAGTCTGAAAGACCCACCACTGTTATTTTGAAACCGCAGGTTTTGTTATTTTGAGGGGCACATTTTTAAATACTGCAGTGACCCTGATATGGACGTGGAATGTTGGAGAATTGTGTTGGTATGGGTGGTGATGGGCCTATGAAACTGACTGGTTTAGAAACTGACCACTGATGAAACATCTCTGCATGCGTCACAAGAAAAAAAAGACCAGCAGGAGTGTATTTTTGCATTGCTCTAGTTAAATTGAATAAATCAAGACAGTACATATGCTGAAAAGGAGGTAAGCCAAGTCTCACGGTTAAGTTGTCATCTTCCAGGGGCTGGATTTCGGTGTGGCGAAGAAAAAAATTGCCATGGAAGACACGCCACAGGATCTTTTCAAAGGACTGGAAGCGCTCGTGATTAATCACTCCTGCAACAAACCTGCCGGTGCACAAACTTCAATCAGCAGTCTGTTTAACCATAATTATATAGGGATAATCAAGAACATTCACCAAGGCACCTATGTTACAAATATTACGGTTAATTTGAAATATTGAGCACAATTGTGGACATAAGTGTTGCGACACAACTCTTAATTATTCTTAAACAACAATAATTCTACAATTACAAACAATTGTAAAACAAAATGGGTTGTATGGGAGCTCAGTGGCTTCAAGCATGGCACTGTGATAGGATGCCACCTTTGCAATAAGACGGTTTGTGAGATGATATTCCATGGTCTACTGTGTCATGGGCAAGTGGAAGTTTTTAGGAACAACAGCAACTCAGTCACAAAGCTGAAACTCACATAAAGTCACAATGAATGCAAAGGCCCACAGCTGAAGAGGTCCCACAGGCATTAATGGAATGGAATGGAATGGGATTCCACAGCCGAGCAGCTGCACACAAGCCTCCCATCACCAAGTTTAATGCCAATCCTCGGACGATAGTGGTGTATAGCACACCCCAATCGGAAACATGGTGTGAGATAATGGTGACGTAAAAATTGGTCATGTGATAACTATAACCAAATATGTTATGTAATTTTGTTGACAAATAAAAACTAAAATAAACGTGGTTTGCAAAATAAAAATGATACTAAAATGTCTATTGTTGTTGATGAAAACAAGACAAGATGATATTCCCTTTTGTTTAATTGCATTATTATTATTATGTATTAGTATTTCTGTTTCGTGTGTCTTCCATTCGGTTGCGCAGATCACTTCCTCAATTCCCGTTATTTAGATTTCAGAATGCTTGATGTGGGTCATATTGTGGTGGGTGAGCAGATGGCTGGGAGAAATAGAAGAAGGACACACTGTCTTTACAATGAAGTGGAAAAGAAAAGAGAATGTGTGGTCAAAAAACACGGGGAGATATGGCCACTGGAATGTATTTAGAGTATTGTATTTATCCTTGAGTCTATTAAATTACAACAATCTAGCAATGAGATAAAACAAGGTTATTTAAAAAAATGTTGACATTTTTTAACAATAACAGAACAACCCTCCACCCCACCCCGGACTACATGAAAAAATATACACATATACAGGTATGATAGAAAATCATATGACCATGCAGACCTTGCTGGAACAGTCACAAGTGAGTCAAATTAGTGATATGTTTTTTACATGTCCAATGAAGACGGACCAGGTATCTTGAAACGTCCCTCCTGTGTTTGCCCCTACTTTATCATAGTTTCTCAAGGGGCAGAATGGCAAGCACAGGCCTGACCCAAAGCTTGAAGGTAGGGGAGTGCTGGGGATTTCCAGTGCAAAAGAATTATTTTCTGAGCCAGCAAAGAAGAAAAGGCCACCATGCTGGCCTGTGAGGCATTAAATGTCTTATCTTGTGAGATTACACCAACAGCTACCATAGGATCAGGTTGAAGTACTGTACAGCAGATGCTGGAAAAAGTTTTGAGACGTTGATGTTGTGTATGAGGTTATGTATCACGGAGATGTTGTGTATGAGGTTATGTATCACGGAGATTCTTCCCATAGCATCATCAAAACATCATCGATTGTACATCTAAGAGTTTGTGAAGAAAAAAACAAAACTTCATAATAGAACTTTCTGCTTGTAAATATCTAAAAAAAAGGGTTCTTGGGATCTTATTATTGGCTTGCAGCATATCAAATGACATAAGTGTATTGTTAACAGTAACATCTTATAGATCTTATTGATCTTATAAGATAAGATAAATAAGACAAATAGTTTTTAAATGCTTTTTGTGCAGTGAGCAGTGTGTGGGGACGGTACTGTGCTTAGGGGCACCTCAGTGGCACCTTGGTGGCTTGGGATTCAAAGCGGCAACCTTCCGATTACGGGTCCACTGGATGGATGTGTTTGGTGTGAAAGACGCGCCCACACAGAGACCTCACCTCAACCTCATCAAGCGTCAGTGTCTGACCACCCTGACTAAGTGGTTATGGATAGGGAGTGAGTGAGTGAGTCTATGTAAGTCAATGTCATTAAAGTCCCTGGCATTTAATGGTCATGCGTCCCAATACTTTTGCCCATATATTGAATATGTGTGACTGCATGAGGCAATTCCATTTATTATGGACGTGTGTCCACATGAGGCTGGTAATTACACAGTAAGTACACAGCCACCTACGGCAGCTGGTCATGTGATTATACCAGCATTAGACCACACCAGTCAGTAAGCTCAATACGGCATTAGGCCTCGTCACACCAGCATTGTCTAACAGGTTGTTTTTTTATTTCAACAACACCTCCATTCATGCTTGAACACAACAAACAGAATATTTTGCGGACTGTTTATTGGCTTACCCCAGTTTCTGAGGGCCGCCGGCGCTGGTGATGCTGGCCCTGCGGCTCGTCATCCACGATGAGGTGGCTGCAGATACAGATTCCTCAGAGGGAAGCTCTGCGCACAGCAGCTGAGGCTCGGCCTGGGGCAAAATAACAGGCTTTACAAACACACTGCCTGGCGGTGGCTTTGTTGCGGATGCTGATGAATGGCTTTACATGCAGGCGTGCCGTACCTCCTGAAAGAAGTCCTCGGTCATGTGCAGGAGGTAGTTCATCTCCTTCAGCTCGGTGAAGTTCTGCTTCAGGGTCTCGCGGTTGAAGTTGATCTCCTTCAGCTCCCACTCCAGCTTTTCAAAGTTCGTCTAGATTTTAAGGCATGGCAGTGAATGCTAGTGAAGTCATTAGTGTAATCCTGCCTGACAGCTAGGTTTCCAAGAGAGTTAGGAATGAAGGTCCTGAATGCACACAGGCCTTATCAACACCATCTTCTCTTGGAGATGTAGTTGGATGTCTGAGCTCCCTGAGGTTTGCTGAGATTCTGCCTGTGCCTGCATACCCCCATGCGAACCCGCTCTTTTTACTCTTAAAAAAAAACTTCACACAACAAGGAGCATGAAACAAACAGCCTACCTCTAACTCCAGCACGTCTCTCTGGCAGGGGATGCCTTTGATGTTGGAGCCCTCGGCAGTGGCCACCCCGCTCCTTGCAATCTCACTATCCAAAAAACCTGCGAAAGATCCAAGTTGAACTATCCATGGAGCATAAACACATTTCAAAAATGTGGTAGACACAGGTCTACATTATAAAATGGTCACTGGGATCCAGTACTCACTGAGGATCCTCTCCATCTCCTTGAATTTCTCCACCTCTTTCACGAATCTCCTCTGAAAAGCTGCGACGCCAGGGTTCAGCTGAACCCCCCCCCCCCCCAAAAAAAAAAAAAAAGATGGCAAGTCGCTAATTTGTTTCTGGATTCTCGCCGCAGCAAATTCCGTCAATACTGTGCATTTGTGCTCCATGATTGCCTGTATGTGTTTGCATGCCATGGGGATCAATACGAAACGAAATGAGAGACACAGGTCCCATATACGTGGACTCCTGCGACTTTGATGACATTTAAATAAGATGAATTACCCACGACGTTGTATATTTACACAATTACATAACTTTGACATGTTCATACAACTTTCATTACCACACAAAGCTTGATCTAAATAAGATACATTGCCCACAACTTTATATAATTACACGATTAGCAATGGTCATACTATTTTATTGAAAACTAGCACGCTGTTTTTGACATTTTAATGAACAAACTCTTCATAAATCATCACATGCGACTGAATGAAGGCATCAGTTGGAGGTACTTACATCTCTGAATTGCACCAAGCCAAGGTTTCCAAGCTCATTGATGCAATGATGTGCTGATTCAGTCTGGAAAAAGAGCTGCACCAGACACATCTCCTCGCTGCGAAAAAACGAGCCCATTTCACCACGCGCAACGTGAGTAAGCAGTAAAGCAGCAGTGCACACAAACCCGAGTCCCAGCCCGACTGCGCGCCCACGCTTTTCATCAGCCGCTCTATTAGATGTCCGACAGACAGGGAAATCAATTGAGTGCTTGAGAGCGAACGTGATCAATGTGGCCACCGCAACTGTGGCCCCTGCCAGTTCCACCTCTGGAACCAAACTTTGTGTAAGTGAGGTCACTGAAGTCACAAACGCCATCTATGGCAATGGTCAGTGGAATCATGGATTTTTGCTTGATGCTATGTTACTCGATAAAAATTAGATAACCATAAAAACGATTACTGACAGTCTAGTAACTATGCAAAAAGGGGAAGATCTCACAAATGGTCATTATTTTCATCTAATTCACCTTTTTGCGGTCACAATAACAGTTTGTGAATAATCATGATTAATGACAAGTTTGAAATGCCAACATTTGCATGGGGACACATGGGGGCACTCAGACAGCACTCGTTTACATTCAAGATGTCCAAAAAATGTTAATGATGTAAAAAGTTGGCTTTGCGCTGTAGTGCCACCTCCGTCAAAGCAGGAATCTTGGCTCAGAACCTCCCTTCTTCAGAAATGCAGACGACTGAAGGGCTGGGTCAGAACCACTGGGATTCCCTTAACTGGGACACATGGATGCCTCCCGAAATGGCGAATAAAGTCATTTTGTGAATAATAAAACACACCGTATAATTGGCCGGCCCCGCCCCCTCCACTGCAGTCCTGACAAGTTGACCCGATTTCGCCCGCACACCAGTTCGGTGCGCACCGCGCTGCTCAGTCAAGTGTGTGACCCCAGGTCATCGCTCACGTCTGAATTCACACACGGCGCCGCAATGGAGGCGCTTTGTTGGACTGTCCTGACCCGGCTTACTAATAAGCGACGTCCTCCTTCAGCATCTGCACAACGTGCGGTTTTAAGACGATACGTTTCATTAGATAACAAATGTTAACGTATTGACCTTGGAGCTAAAAGGCCGGCACGCAACGTTCAGGGCGAGGCTTTCAGCAGGCCTGCTCATCCTTGTCGCTGATACGGGGAAGCGGGTCGTTTACATTGGCCGGGCGAGGCGAGGATTAAGTGGACGCACTGCTGGGGCTGTGCGGAATCGGCGGGGAAAGAGTCGTGTGGCACAGATGGCGAGGTAATTTGGAAAGCAGGCCCAGTTGGCCGCGCGGCACGCAAACAGGGGAGAATACGTTCCTTGCGGATAATTCCATCGCATAAGCAACTCAGGCCGGGGATAATCCCTGAGCGCTCGAGACGAAGAGCGCATGCCCCGAAGCAGATGCTAACTTTACAAAGCGCTCGGCCCACCGGGGGATTTGCGAAAGAACGTTGTTTAAACAGATATTTAAAACTCACTCACCAGTTCATTGCTGCAGGGAGAAAAAAATGATGGGGGCAGCTAATGATGTCCTGGCCACTGAAGAAAGAACACATCTTAACATACATTTAAGACTTATCGCAGGATCTTGTTGAAGGGGGGACAATTAAACCAATTAACAACTAATTCTAAATTCCTAAATGTCATTCAGTCCTTGTTAACAACCATACATTTATGCCTCCAATGTTAACATTAAAAACCTTTTTTTTTTATTTACATTAGGCGGCTTAAGTACAATAACAGAGCCTTTCTGTTTCCATGGCGCCTGATATTTGCTGATGCGATGATCAGATCGACCAAATCTCACCAAACAAGGAAAAGGCTGAGAATCTCATCCTGTTTTGACTGCTGAGCCCTTCCCAGTGTTCCGAAATCTTGTTAAGTTGTTGAGCGTTTCTATTATTGGCCTATTAAATGACTTTTGGAACAATGAAATAAACAATTATAATAATGATTTGCACAGGTATAATATGGGGAGAAAAAAAAAATCTTTTCTTTATTTTTTTGCTCCAGGTTTCCTTTATTCTTTTGTAAAGGACATTTAAAGTGCTGTACAGGCTAAAAAATGACATAATAAGTTTAAAAGGGACAGAGCAATAATATACAATGCCAATAGACGGGAAACAGTGTACAAGCCATATGCAAGTCAAAGAAGCCACAAACCAGCCCACAAAGTCCCCAGTTTGAATAGATTTATTTGAATACTCGTAGTCCTGGGCAGATCTCACTTTGTTTAATCTTACTTCCCATTATGAACCACAGTTACGATCTTTTTAATCCACATTTTCATCATAATCATAATTTCGGTCCCGCATCCAGACCAGCAGGGACGGACCGGGAACCGAACTGCATTCCGCTCGGAGGCGGAATGGGGGAGGTGGTCCGGCGTCACGTGACTTCAAACCATCCCCGCCGACCCTTTGTTGTTGGAGCCGCACAACGGAGCTCCCGAGTTCGGCGGCTGCATGGACGTTCCCGGCTCGGCGCGCTGAGAAGCCCCCGCACCCCCTTTTCCGGAGCCCCGCGTTCGGACGCATGAGACCACAGGCGAGGCTCATCCTTCCGCAGCCAGTCACCACAAAAAAACAAAAAAAACCCGAAACGAGGTCCGGAAAAGCCATGCGCCTTTAGTCCGTCTGTCGGGTTTACCGGGCGGACCATGGAGTGATGCCGCGATCAGCGTCCCGGGAAACGACCCCAGTCGGCGCGTCCGCATCGGAACAACAGCAGTAGGAACGTCGAGGGGGAAAAGGGAGCGTTCTTCTTCATCTCCTCCTCCTTCTGGTCAGCGCTTCTCAGGCAGCATGCCGGCCGGAGGACCGGCGGCGCCCGGGCAGCTCCAGCTCGCGTCCGTCTGCCTGCTGCTGGCCGCGGCCTCGCTGCTGGGGGTCCGCGCGTCCCACCCGCAGAGCGCCGACTGCGCGTCCGGCAAGGGCAAAGGGTGCCTGGGTGAGTCTCATCATCACCATCATCACCACCATCATCATCGGAATACTCCGAATAATGAGCATGGTGACGGGCCACCGGCCGCGAACAAAGCCTGGTTCACTCTCCATGATAACACGTGCGCGTTGCACAATCTGAACTATTCGTGTTCGTTTATATATATGTATATATGTATATATATAAAACCAGAAATGCGTGAGGCCTGTTGTGTTTACGTGGGTGCGAGTGGGGTGTCCTCAGGTGTGGCCTCTGATGGAAGAATGGCAGTCCTGAACCCCACCCTTCCATTATGCCAGCGCCCGGGACCCTGTAAAAGGGGCCTGTGTGTGTGTGTGTGTGTGTGTGTGTGTCGGCTGTTGACGTGCAGCACTGCTCGGATGCTGTAGCACAGGCTCCTGCAGAGATATAGATGCGTTATATGCATGTTTGAATGCAGGGTAGTGTGCGTTTAATAATTCAAATTTAAAATGCACCTCGGAGAACGATGCCCGGCCGCCCCGATCCCCCGTTCGGCAGGCGGATGGAGCCGTCAGGAACGTGGTGGGAGCTCTTGGACGGGCCTCTGCTTATTCGGATGTCTGGGAGCTCTGCCATGCCCCCCCCTGCCCCCCACCCCCAAAGTCTGCTGTGCAAAACCGTCGCAGTACAGTATCGGTAACAAATGTGATCAGTGCAGCGTTCGTCCGGAGCGAGGGAAGATGGTGGGCATTCCTTTCCTCCAAGAACGTCCGGCCGGACAGCATTATGTTGCGCGAGCTGCAGTTGGTTTCCTGGGAGGCCTGAGCTGCTACACTCCCAGATAAGCGATCGCTTTCAGACTAACTGTCGCCGGGAGAAGATGCCCGGAGTGGCTGTTGGTCGGGGTTTGTAGCAGCGTCTTTTTAGTGACGCGAAAGCCAAATTCCGGCAAACGTACCTCTGGGAGGCGAAGGCTGCTCGTGCCTCAAGCTCCTGTGTTCCTGAACAAGAGGTGTCATTGAGAGGTGACAACCAGAAGGCAGCAGTCCAGACCGACTGTGTGGCGAGTGACAGCTGGCGTGTAATATTAAAATGCCATTTGGAGCTGGATCTGATGAGTGGTTTCCGGGCTTCTCTTTATGCTGGTTTCATGCTTTGAAATATGCATCAACAACATACAACACATCGTTTCTTAAATCTCCGCAAAAAAAAACCCCACTGCATTGAATAGCAAGTAACACAACGTTTGAAACATCATAACAACAGTGTAACACAAGCCTTTAGCCTTTAAGCTTCACATTATCCTCTTAAAATTAAATGTCACTTCAAAAATGGATACGTCCATATCTGTATCACGTACAGGGTTTAATAAAGAGAAATCCAAACAGTGCTGTACTGAGCTCCCTCTCTTTATGTGGGGCTTAATCAAAATTCGAACTTTGCTGCAAGGTGGCCTTTCAGAAGACATTTTAAATGTTCTGTCAAAACTGATATGATGAGAACTTTCATTTTAATGGGCTTAATGCGTAGATAAGTTACACATGGACATGTAAATATACTTCTGTACATGAATTATTATATCTTATCTTTTATTATGATTGCACAATGAAGCAGTATGATGATTGTAAGCATATACCACAGGCTAATGATAAAGTCCTACCAGGAACACACTCATCAAATCGTATTTAATATAATGTAATAGTAGGATTAATAGTCCCATAATTATTTAGTTGTACATTAATAGTAATAAAAAGAACAGAATCATGTCAATGTTTTAAATTAAAACCCAAAAGCTGTACGAATGTAACCAGAACCCTAGACTCTAAATATCTGTAAAAGTGACCCAGAATGTAGTTTTATGAGGAGTTTTTTTCTTGTAATAATTATTGGTTAAATCAGATTACTTTATACTCCAGATCATCCTTACTGATGTTACGGAGAACAAAACAAATATTCAACCAGGATCAGTGATTACTCAATAAGGACGATCACAATTCTTTTTAATACTAAGTAAGTTTAAAGATTATCCCCAAAATAATGTGTGTAAACTGGAGGCTTGGTCTTCGTGAAGCCCCATGTGTAATAGTTGCCGTGTTTAGGTCTAATGCCATCCTCCCTCAGGACAGATCAATGGTTTTTTTTTTTACTCCCCTCCATTTTGTGACACTGGGGGAAAGCGGTGACAATAGTGGCCATTGTGCACGTTTGGTTACAAGCACAAGGCCCTGGGCCCTGGAAAGAGAAGCTTAATCAGTGATGCTCTTGGACAGGCCGGCTTTATAAATGGTAAGAAAACAATGGCGGCCCCGGGGCTCCTCTTGGCACTGCAGCTACGACCACTTTGCCTAAGAAATGTTGTTCTCTCGCAAGAACGTACATACGTTACTTTTTCTGCATATAGTACTTATCCCAGCACACGTCGTAGCTCCTGCATTTAGGCTATTGAGTAGTTGCATTTTTTTTTTATTTGATTCTCCTTGCCACCCCCCCCCCAACCCAAGGATGGACAAACATGAATTACACCAGGACAAACATGAACGTTTCACGTTTGTGTGGTTGTATGTGGCGTGGCGTGGCGGGGCGTAGTACGTTCTGCTGGCTTCCTTTGTGAAGGAAGTGGTTGTGTACCACACAGCCTGGTCGTTTTGAGGTCAGCTGTGTGAATTATATTAATGGGCACAAGTGTTTGGTCGTGATTGATGGGGTTTGGCAACGCTCCACTCCGGGCAGCCCTCACTTCCTTCAACAAAGTCGCCATTTGAATCTGTTTGTTAGCACTTTGGTTTCAGACTTTTCAAAGTCATTGGGGGGTGGTGATGCAGACATTATTTTTGTTTGAAGGGGGGAGGGGATGGTATAAAAGTAAAAAAACAACAAAAAAAAGACCGGTTTTAACAATGTTGGTGTTTTGCTTTACTAGTTTTTTTTTGTGTGTCTGTGTGAAAACTACGTTCTACAGTTTAGGACTTTGAGGAAATGCATCTCAGAGATTTTGTGCCATTACAGCCCTATGCTACTCCAGGGTAATTTACTGACGTAATTTATCGAATAGAATAAAAGGCAAATACTTGCAGTGATTCCGAGTCTAAAATTAACACAAGTAAAGGAGACCAATCAGCGGTTTCCCCATGCGAAACCCCAGAAGACGGCCCATCCCAGCAGGCTTTGAAGTGAGCCCTTCAGCGGCCCGTCATCGGGCATTCATTAAGCTTCTCCCCCCACGGCCGCCCTTTCAGAGACCCTCGCAGCAAAGGGCCTGCTCTCCAGTGTAGTGCAAAGCAGCGTATTGTTGCCGCCACACCGTTACTTTGTAACACAATGAAAGACAAATGAATAGGTAATGTGTTGTATTACATTCGCTAATAGAAGTGAGTCTTTTTTACTCCTCGTCTGAGCCGGCGATACAACAAAGTGTCACTTATGCTCTAATGACAGATTTGCCTGTGCATTCTCAGGCCGTGGTGCGTTAATTACATTTACGGCCGAGACCCACCTTGTTGCTCGCTAATTCGCCATGATGCCGTTAGCGGTGGGATGCTAACCGGCTTTCAACCACATGAAGCAAATGCCCGGAAAGTGTGTGGGAGTTGAAAAAGAAAACGTCTGTTCCGTTAGAAAAAGCCCAGTCGTACACCCACCCTGAAGTGCAGGCCGAGATGGAGTTGTTTGGGCTCGACGCGGATTTTTTTTTTCTCCACAGCGTGGAACACCCACAGCATGAGCTTAGTGGAAAAAAAAAAAACCTCCACAGTCCCTCCTGTTTGGCTCCCATCATGGCACCGGTCCCAGTTAAAGGCGCGGCCCTTCATGGCCACTTGGCTCTTATTAGAAGGCTTTCCTCCAATCGGAGCCAATGGGGGGGCATTCGAGCAACATTTGCTTTAATATTTGTTTGTGTGGTAGCACGTGAGAAGAAGCACACTTGTTCCCTACGGAACCTTTTCTGGGCTCAGTTGTAGCAGTTTTCTTATCCTATAAATGGCTTCATATTTTACCATATTAAAGCGCTACAGTGAAAGTTTATAATAAAAAGAGGGGGTCGGGGGATGCTCCAGACTGGCATCCAGCCCAGGTCATCAAAACTTTTATCATCTTCCACCGTGGGGCAGCCTGATAGAACCGGCACAAATCTGCGCATTTATAAGAATGGAAAGATGTTTAAATGCTGAAGGTTCCAAAAGCATATTTGGAATATGAATACAAAGGGCAAATGATATAACATGTAATGTAATAACTCTATAATACTTCTATATTATATTCTTTTACTACATTCCTGGAAACTAATCCTGTGCCCCGTTGATCTCAACATCCCCCATAACTCCAGAGTGGATCCTTTCCGCTTTAGATGCTGAGGACTGAGGACATTTGTGGGGTTGACTGTTGTTGGATTGCTTTTGCTCGGTTTTTCAATCGAGGTGATTAATCTTCAGATATACTTATTGACAGGACTAATTAGGTAATATTGCATATGCCACATCGAGCTTTTTATCTGTACATTAAACATGGTTCTGGATTTTAAAATAGTGGTGCGGTAGAGAGAATAATATCGATTTAATGGAGAATCATGTACTCCGCAGCCCACAGAGCGCCTCTGCCAGATCTCTACTGTACAGTGTTGACACCCGTAGTCATGAGAAATCGTTACGGCCCGAGTTCCCCCCGGATCAGTCCTCCGGACCACTGGCCCGGCTCTGGAGATAAGTATTGATGTCTGGTGCAGCCAAGTTCAGCGGCCAGTCGTCTCTGACCGGGGGCCCTTTACTCCACTGACACCCCCCACCTCCCCACAGCAGCATTGATTTGTCTCCCTGCTCTGATTATCACGGCTCAGTGTGAGATCCGGTCCCGCTCTGTCCCACTTTCATCAGCGCGCCGGGCCTGGTGTCCATTTTGGAATTTGGTTCTTAGGAAATGGGTCAGACAGACGAATGAGAAGTGACATTTTCAACCGGCCAATCAGCGCAGGGCTTTGTACTCCGCGGCATTAAACAGGACACCGCTTCTGTCGTCCGCGAGAACATTTTACTGAAATATGCCCTTCGAGAAGAAGAAAAACTTCTGAGACCCGCAAAACTTCTGAGACCCGCCCGGAGAGTCCACTCCATTCAACGGCACTTTATTTCATCTGCGCCCCCAGTCCCAAACGTACGGCGCGGCCATGCACCAAGACGCTGCCTGCTCCTGATTAACAGCGCGTCCTGCAGCGTCTGTTTTAATTACCGGTCCCGACTCCTCTGAACCCGGCCTGGCCCTCCTGCTGCTGCTGCTGCGTTTTTACGCTTCTTCTCTTATGCTGCCTACACGACCGGGGGTCTCGCTGACAGGACTACAAGCCTTGTAACTTCCTGGTGCGATGGTATTCTTATTCATTTTCGTGTGTTTTTTTTTTTTTTTACAGCGGGTAGAATGTGTTTTGTACTGATGATGATTTAGCGTAGGGAAGAGGGAGAACAGGAGACCGGTGGCCGTGGAAACCAAATCACTGCCACGGGTCATTAAATATTTAATGTCCTGGCTGTGTCTTTTCCTCTCTGCTATGGTTATTTTTTCCTCTCAATAAGAGGGTCCGCGGGACCTGCAGATCACACTGAACATCATCGAAAGATACTTTTGGCCGCTGTTCATTTAAAATATCGAGTCTACCAGATTAAAATGACCGTTTTTGTTTCAGTAGCTGTTTCAGTTTTTGTCGAGATGTGAAAATGCTCTTTGTCAGGTGGCCTACATGTGGTCATGCATAATTCCTCGACTCAAGGCATCGACTTGTACAGCCCTTGGGGGGTTCCTGTCCAAGTATTGACTCGGTGGAGCTCTTGGATGAACTGGCTGATTTACACTGTTGTTCCAGGCCACAGATTGCTGTTTTTCTTCTAATATCCACTGTATATTTAAAAAAAAGAAGTGCAGTTATGACATTTGTCATACCCGTAAAGCGTCCAGTGCCTGCAGCGCTCCAGACGACTCGGTGAAGAGGCTCAGCCTTAATTTGTTTAGATAGCGACAGGCCGAGGATGAAGCGTGGCGTGCGGGAAGGTGGTCAGGCGACAGCAGGCAGCTGTTCTCCAAATGCTGCGCCCCCCCCCAACTGTTGCCTGTTCCCGTTGAGCTAAAGGGAATCAAGGGTTTCATCAGAAAACAAGTCCCACAAGACCGAGGCCACAGCCTACAGCTGCCCGTGTGCTGTTTTGCTGTTCATATAATATGACTCTGCGAGACCCCTTTTAATCCCCTTGTTTTACTAGTAAATCCGAAGGAGGCCAGACCACCCTTTTTGGGGAGGGGGCTGGGAGTTTGGCAACCTACAGCAAATGGATATATACATATGCTGAACTTTACCTTCAATCACATTATAACACTATGGGGCGTATGTGTCATGTGGGGGCTTTTATATGAAATTCAATGCAGTGTTGAAATGTGAATGTTTTTTGTATAATGTACACTACCATTCAGAAGTTTTGGGTAAGTTTTATTACAAATCAACAGTTGTGCCCATTAAAATCTCACTGAATTGATAAAAGAAAAATGATGGATGATGGAATATCTGCATACAGGTAGAGAGGAACTTAGTCAGCATCAATTAGTCTTGGAATGATGATGTGTTCACTAATGCAAGTCTTCTCACCTTAAAAGGTTTATTGATTATTAGAAAACCCTTTTGCAATTATCTCATGCAAATTTGAGCTCAGCTCATTATTTCTAACCTTGTCAATTAGTATGTTTTTTGTAATATTTTCTCATTTAATGTTTTTTCTAAATGACCCTACATGATTGGTATGTTTTAAAAGAGTAGCACAGAATTATCCATTAGTTGTTACAATTTGTTTCTGGGTAGATTATGAATCTTTTCTGTTAAAATGGAAACTGGCATTCTGTATCTGTAGAGTTATGAATAATTGACTTGATCTTTAATAAAAAGCTCTTTAATGATAGGTAAATGCGTTTATTACTGTTCCTGAATTTCATGATCGTGCATGAAAAGAAAACTTGTTCCCATTTATAATATCCTCGTGGATGCATGAATGCACCTCCGTGCATAAATAAATCATACACTGTCTACAGAAAATCTCTAAATTACAGACTCCTGGGCGCCTGAAATGGTTTCATGGTTCTTGTTTGGCTCAGCCTCCATCTCTCTACGGGCAGACGCACCACTTGAATTTTCAGAATAATGAGCCTGCATGGTTTTCTCGTGTTGCCCTTGTGGACTGTGGTCCAGCGTGTGCTTTTATTTGACTTGTAAAAACACAGCCAACATGACACTAGAAGTCTAGTCCTGTGGCACAGTGTTTTGTTCAGAGCGTCGGGTTACGGTTTGTCCGGGAAGGGGAGCTGTGAAAGCAGCATGACAGACGAGTCCCTCTCACTAAAGGAGCTTTTTTTCCCCCCATGCAGACATGTCAGAAAAAAAGAGTGACCTCCGCGTCTGTGATGCCACCACGTGCCGTTTCGGGGGAGTGTGCCGTGACGACGGCGCAGACTTGAAGTGCGTGTGCCAGTTTCAGGTGAGCGCATGATCTCGACTCATCTGCCCACTGATCAGGTTTTCACTTGCACCACAACATTTACATTTACAGCATTTTTCAGATGCCTTTATCCAGAGCGACTTACAATCAGTAGTTACAGGGACAGCTCCCCCGGTGACACTCAGGGTTAAGTGTCTTGCTCAGGGACACAATGGTAATAAGTTGGGTCTTCTGGTTCAGAGTCGAGTGTGTTACTCACCAGGCTGCTACCACCCCACATCACACCTTCCCTGGTCGGTATTACAGGTATAGAATTCCTCTGGCATATCTCATATCTCATCATTGCCCATGATGAATCATTGTGCTAGATTCTATAGTCTTCTGTAACCTGTACCCAACTTAAAAAATATTGTCGTTATCATTGCATCAAAAGTTCTAGGTTCGGTTTGTAACCTCTTACAAAGGATCCCATGATAGAGCATTATCTATGTTACTGAGTGATCACTATATTGGTGACTGCATTTATACCCAAGAAGAACACTCTGAATCTAAAAATTATTTTCAAAAATGTTAACTCAAAATGATGCATTTTGGTATGGCCTTACGTGATACTGTAAGATCTTTATTGCCTCCTTTTCCTGTACCTGGCTGTTTTTTTGTGTTTTTTTTCCTTTTGCTCCTGATTCATGGGGGAATAGTAATAATTTTATTGCAACCAGAATACAAAGCATGTCTTACAAAGTCAGAGTTACCATATGTTACCATTGCAGAGATACAGACATGTAAAAATTGTCAACTTAAAATTTTAATGTATGAAGGAAAAATTCTATTGGTAACTGTATAACTGTTTTAACTGTATAAAATTCCAATAATACATGCAAATTCTGTATAATCCTGTATGTTATCCATGTTGTAAATTTGTTTTGTTGATCATTTTTAATGAAATGTTCATTTGAATTGCAATTCTCCGCCACCAGCATCAGGTGATTAGTTTAAATAATCGTGATAGAGATGCTGAGAAGGCAAAACAGATGCAAGCGATTATAGTTTAGACCAGCACATCCTTTCCCTCTTAGTCTAGCACCCGTGGCTGGGCTTTTGAAAAGCTATACATTGCAAGAGCTCATGGAAATGCTGCAGTACCTGTGACTGTGTGACTGTCATTTACGCACCACACAGCATAACAGTGGATTCTGGTCGGGTTCAGTCACAATTCAGTCAGGTATATTTTACGGGACAATTACAGCTCTAATATAGACTCTATATGTATACAGGAAACCAAATGGCACTAATACTATAGGAAAGGTCCCAGGTTAAAACAAGGAGAATAACAGCTAGGCCACCACTGGGGCAGGGGGAGCTTCGGGGAAAGAGTTTGGGAATCACTTCTTTAGAACACCGTTCTTTTTTTCTGTATCTCCTCCTCCCTCCAGATGGTGATTGGCATGATTCTCTTTCTTCATTCGTATATGGCTCAGATTTCATTACTGTTTTATTTTAATGCTCTGAACTAAGAATTGTTTATGTCCTTATGATCAGCAACGAAATTTTACCCCCCATGCAAGGAACCCTACAAGACCCGGGAATAGTAGATCCAGTGTAGTAGAAACTCTAGTGAAGGTACTTTGTGCCTGAATGTACCTTGTGAAGATGTGTATTTATTTTTTTTTGCAGTGTCATAAGAACTACATCCCTGTGTGCGGCTCGAACGGAGACACGTACCAGAATGAGTGCTTTCTCAGACAAGCGGCCTGCAAACAGCAGAGGTCCATATCAGTGGCATCTGATGGACCGTGTTACCCCGGTGAGTCAGAACTCCTTTTTTTTTACGGAGAACATCGTACTGGAGTTTTTTTTTCTTCACCAAATGGTGCTGCTTAATTTGATTAATCCTGTATGTTCCTCTTCCCCCCTGCAGACAGCAGCTCTGGATCTGGAGATGGAGGTATTTAAAAGCGTTGGATCTTTTTGTCCGTCTCTGCTAACACGCTGTATCCATTTGTTCAGCCAACAGCAACATGCCAACACGCATCATAGACACGACCGAACAGCTCGTTCAAGAAATTTGGCTGTAGAGAAGGAATGCAAGCCAACAGGAAAAATAGAATTCCTGCTCAGGGCTCCTTCATAAGTCATATGCAAGGGATGGTAGTAGCCTAGTGGGTAACAAACTCGCCTATGAACCAGAAGACCCAGGTTCAAATCCCACTTACTACCATTGTGTCCCTGAGCAAGACACTTAACCCTAAGTTGCTCCAGGGGGGGATTGTCCCTGTAAATACTGATTGTAAGTCGCTCTGGATAAGGGCGTCTGGTAAATGCTGTAAAATGTAAATGTAAATATTCCGTAATGCAGTGTTAACAGCACGGTAGTAAAGTTTTACTGTTGACGAATCATACTGAACTGGTCTGGACTGTAAGCAGCCATGCGAGTCCTGGAAATGCAAGGGCAGGACCAAGCGATTGTGAAGCATATTTTTAGAGCCGTCTGACGTTAAATGCACCCAACTGGAGGACGTGAAACTGACCATGCAGCGTTTAATTTGAAAGCCGTGAGGTTTTGGGGGATGAAGCACTTTTGAGGCTTTCTTCCAAAGGCTATCATTTAGCTAAATTACAGGGCTGTGAACCTAGAACCGATGTGCTGTGGTTTTTGTCCTTTGAAGATTCTATATCTATATATATACACATATATAGTGGACATACATACATATACAGTAACACACAGTATATAAAACAATACTGCAGAATATTAAAAACAGAGGGTGATTGTCTGTTTTATGATGTATGGTTTCCTAAGAACCAACTTGGTGTTTTATGCATTTATTATGTGCAGTCGGTGAAGCTGGGACTGCACTTCCAAGACCTACAATTATTAAAGGGCTTCACAGATACGGGGGGTCTGAAGAAGTGCATTTAAATTAAAATGCTAATTCTGATGCTGTTAAACCTTGAAAGCAATTTTGCTATCGTATCATTACATGGCATTTCACAGCACCTCAAAAATGCAATCATGATGTTACATTGAGGGAGGGGCTACTTGATCATTCATAGAATCTGCTGGCCTGTGTTTGTTTGGGGGTGGGGCGTACGTGTGTGTGCGAGGACTTATAAACAGTGTTTATAAATGTTTTATTGATCTGCCCATTTCATTCTGTGTCACTGCCTTTGACTCGCAGACTATGAGGGGTCTGGCACAGACACCGAAAAGAAGGTTACAAAATGTGGCAACTGCAAGTACGGGGCAGAATGTGACGAGGACTCGGAGGACGTCTGGTAAGCTCCATTTTCACAGGTCACCTATCTCTGCCCTGCATCTTTCCTATTTTCTCATACTTAGCAGAATACACACCACTCTGCATTCAGTACTGCCCAGAGTATCTGCTGACCGGGCAGCCTGTTAATTAATTACAATTTTTGTGTTTTCACTAAACAACTATAATCTTGTCTACATACAGCATATTACACATGCTGTAAACACAGTGAAAAAGTGTATCAGACAGTTTTTCTTTTCTTTGTCATCATCATAAGCATGATCATTTATATGGCTGAAGGAACAGCAGCCAACAAGTGTTGGACTGTTGGTATCTTAAAATGGCCAAGAGATGCCGGGAATGTGAAATGCTGTCATGATAGCAAACGATTGCTGCTTTAAAGAGCATAAAATATGATACATTTTGATGTGTTCACCATTATTTTAAGTGTGGCATAACCTCACATGTCTTATTTCATAGTTCTGGGTTCGGTTTCGTCCTGAAGACCCTTCAATGATAAATTCCTCAGAGCTGCTGCCATACTGCATCAATTCCTCATTTTCTCTGTAGGTGCATGTGCAACATTGACTGCAGTGGCCACAATGAGAACCCGGTATGTGGCACAGACGGCAACTCCTACAACAACCCGTGTCATGTGAGGGAGGCCTCATGCATGAAACAGGAGCAGATAGATGTCAAACACCTTGGGCGGTGTCCAGGTATGTCACAGACAAAACTTACTGCTTAAAAACCCAAATGAGCTTTTGGAGCTTCAGAAACTTCCAACCCCTTTAAAATGTCAATACTTACAGTAAAATGTTGTCATGTATGATATGTGAATTTGACAGTTGTGAGTATAGCCTAAATACTTAATGCTGTCATTATGCACTGCTCAAAAAATAAAGGGAACACTTAAACAACACAATGTAACTCCAAGTCAATCAAACGTCTGTGAAATCAAACTGTCCACTTAGGAAGCAACGCTGATTGACAATCAAGTTCGCATGCTGTTGTGCAAATGGAATAGGCAAATAGCAAGACATGCCCAATACAGGAGTGCTTTGTAGGTGGAGCTCTTCACAGATGAAAGCCGTGGAGAACGTTCTGCTGCCTGAACATCCTCCAGCATGACCGGTTTGGCAGTAGGTCAGTAATGGTGTCAGGTGGCATTTCTTTGGGGGGGCCGCACAGCCCTCTATGTGCTCACCAGAGGTAGCCTGACTGCCATTAGGTACCGAGATGAGATCCTCAGACCCCTTGTGAGACCATATGCTGGTGTGGTCTGCCCTGGGTTCCTCCTAATGCAAGACAACGTGGCTGGAGTGTGTCAGCAGTTCCTGTAACAGACTGGCAGACTGGATGCTATGGACTGGCCCGCCCGTTGACCAGATATCTGGGATATCTTGTCCAACACCACAGACTGTCTAGGATGCTTTAGTCCAGGTCTGGGAGGAGATCCTTAAGGATCATCAGGAGCCTGTCCAGGCGTTGTAGGGACATCATACAGGCATGTGGAGGCCACACACACTACTGAGCCTCATTTTTACTTGTTTTAAGAACATTACAGGATTAGCCTGTAGAGTGTTTTTTCCACCTTATTTTTGAGTGTGACTCCAAATCCAGACCTCCATGGGTTGATAAATTTGATTTCCAGCGATAATTTTTGTGTGGTTTTGTTGTCAATACATTCAACTAAGAATTTTCATTTAATAAGAATATTTCATTCTTTCAGATCTAGGATTCCCCTTTATTTGTTTGAGCAGTGCACGTTACACATGTTAGCATCCTTGATATGTAGGTTTGTGTGATTTTATACATGATTCATACATCGAATATGCTACTGAATCTGTATATGGTTGTTATTTTGTTTCGTATTAATTGCTCTATTCATTGTTATACCTCCCTGAAGACAAGGATAAAGCGAAGAAAGATGATGGAAAGACTGACGTGTTTGGTGAGTTTGCTTTACACACCTGCTGCGGTTAGCAGTTCCTGAAGATCCCTGCCTTAAATGATGATGGATGTGTGCCTCTCAGGAACGGCTGTCAAAGAAACGGATGAGATTGGTGAAGGAAGGGGATACGGCTGGCCCGTGGCATGCACAAACGATTACGCCAACCTGTGTGTGCACGGCCAGTGCGAGATCAAGCACGGCATGGCCAGCTGCAGGTAACTGCTGCTCATTTGCTGTCAACAAATCACTTCTGTTCTCCAGGCTAATGTGTTGCTGATCAGACAGGAACAAATGAGCACGTGTCATTTAGGCTCTGTATATGAAGCTATAAGATGAGTGTATTGTGGAAGGTTATAGGTGATCTGTGTGGGTTTATTTGTACAGGCCCGGCCCACCCAGAATTGTCTGTTTTGGGGCATTTTATTGGCTTCCCTGGGCTGGTATAAGAAATCCGTAATTCCTTATCTTGAATATCTTGAACTTTAATACGATTATTGTGTGATTAATATTTTTTTTTCTTTTCTGTTTCTATCATTTCACTTCCTCATTCTTTGTGCTCTCATTTAAATGTGACAAACTAGGAATGCACCGATTTAAGGTTATTTGCCAAACAGCAAAATTGCCGGTATTTAAAACCGATATTTCACTTCCCTGTCATAAGGGGGCACACAAGAACCTCTGGTGCTAAACAACTACCCAATCTGCATCCCTATTTATCTTTATACTATGAATACGTTATTAATGATTTATTGTTTGCATGAGATAATATCTTAAATTTGTATGGCTGAATTCATTCATGAAGTGAAAGTGAAGTGATTGTCATTGTGAAACACTGCAGCACAGCACATGTTGACACAAATGTGTCCTCTGCTTTTAACCAATCACCCTTGGTGAGCAGTGGGCAGCCATGACAAGCGCCCGGGGAGCAGCGTGTGGGGACGGTGCTTTGCTCAGTGGCACCTCAGTGTTCGGGATTCATACAGGCAACATTCAGATTATGGGTCCTCTTCCTTACCCGATAGGCCACCACTGCCATCAAACAGTTTTCAAAAATACTGTAACATAGTTGAGAGCCTAAAAAAAAAATCTTTATCAGTATCAACCACATGATTATTTGGTAATGGAACAGAATCATATTGTTCTTTCTGTCTGATCTGTGTGCCACTGCAGGTGTGACTCGGGGTACATGGGTCCGCAGTGCGACGTTCAAGACTTCAGCATCCTGTACGTGGTGCCCAGCGGCCAGAAGCTCCACTATGTCCTGATCGCAGCCATCATCGGAGCTGTGCAGATTGCGATTATTGTGGCAGTTGTCATGTGCATCACCAGGTGAGTGCTGCTTCTAGCCCGGGGCCTTGTCGGCTCTCAGGATGGTCGCGGCGGTTTGATTTCAAACGCCTTTTGGCTTTTGTTTTGACAGGAAATGCCCCAAAAACAACAGGGGACGACGGCAAAAGCAGAACCTGGGACATTTTTCCTCAGACACGTCTTCAAGGATGATGTAGTGTGTTTTTGGTTTTAATTTTTGATACTTTTTTCATACAAAGTGGATTGACATTTTTTTATTGTTACAGTTTTGTTTTCAGGCTTTTTAACTCTGGATGAGAAATAATTTTTTTCTTTTCGATTTTTTTTTTTTAAAGGGGCCTTAATTTTCTTTTTTGCTTTGTTAAACATCTGCGGTACTTCCTGTTTGTCCGTCCATGCAAAACACTTTCAACTGGGCAAAACCAGTTATTTCGTGTCTCTTTACATTTTTTTTGGTACTTGTTTTGTTTAATGTAGCTCACATATTTTGACCACCACATGAACTGACTCTTGGAATGTGCAACTCATCGGGACCACTCAGAAATGTCTTTCGTATCTTGAACAATTTTTTTTCTCTCCTTTTATTTCTTTTTGGAAAAAAATCAAAAGCAGCTGAACACCAAATGCAGTTGGAAACGAATGAAATGTGAGCCGATGATGTGAAAAAAACGTTTACAGTTTCTCTCCTGACAAAAAAAATGAAAAAAAAAAAAATGGAATAAAGCAATTCCAGCAGCAGAACATGTGTTCCACATGCCAGTATTGGAGCACGTGTTTGACTTAGGTAATCATTTTTTTTATGTTCAGTTGTTTGTAGATTTTAATGTTCTAATGTTATTGGTGTTAATGTTGTTAATGTTGAAATTATCATTATTATTGACATTAATTTAATTCTAGACACTGCATATCGCATGACCTGTGAAACTGTGTCCAGTGCTGTAGATTTGATAGAATTAAAACTGTCTCATGAGTAGTTTGCTGCTTCCATCTGAGTATTAGTTGCTTAAGACCTCAGTGACATGTCTGTATTTCGGCCTGCTGCGCTGAATATGAGACCCGCAGGGAAGGTTCAGGAATTTATGGTGTAAACAAACTAACTGTTACTGGGTTAAAGTGAATGTGTAATGGAAGATTATTTTAATCAGTAACACAGACACACTAAAAACACTTATATTCAGTAAACTTACTCAAGTCGGTAAGATGCAAGGCTGCATTACAAGAAAAACGTTGGACAAACAAGTCTTATCTCAGGCACATTCGAGTGACACATTGAGTGTGTATTGTGGGTTTCCCCTCGCTTTTGAACCTGAACTTTTGAACCACGTCTGTCTTCTAAAATCAGCATTTTCTTCTTCACTCACATTTATTTAGATAAAGACTGAAGAACATCATGAAGAAAACATTGACTTACACTTGACATGTTAAGACCTTACAAAAAAGGCCTATAGGCCTTAAACCAATCCCTTTGGCTAAAGTTCTAGCCTGGCTCATAGTGATATTGTTCATGACTGCTTCCAGCACATGGAAATGAGAAATCTGAAATGCGGTGTTCCTGTTTCATGTTTTACCTCCAACTGCACCCAGTAAACATTCCCCCCCCAGCAGTGATGCAAGCTCCACTAGAGGTTGACAAAAGCACACTGGACTTTTAATGCATGGCTTCGCTCTGCCGGCAAAGCTGTACTTTTTTTTTTCCCGGCGTACACAGATGACATGCCTTGCTGAAATATACCGGCTTCATAGTAACCATGTTTTTTGGTCAGCTGAACTGTGGAGAATGGACTGAGTCTTTACTAATTTCCATGAATGCAGAATGGAGAATTAAACTGGTTAACAACATTGCTCTAATGTGTAAGTATTCTTCAGTACCTTGTAATTTTGGTGAAAGCCACTTATTTAAAGTCCATGCACACATCATGCACACTGCCAGGCTAAAGTCAAAACACAGCTACTCACTTGGTTTTTTTTTTGTTTTGTGATTATTTATTCATTTTAGAATAAAACTGAAGTGTCAACGTTATGGAAGTGAGGTCATGTCTTGTCCCAGAGGCTCTTTAAAGCAGTGAACTGCTGTGATGACAGCATTTCATGCACTTGGCTTTTGTTGGCCAACTTAAGTTAGACAATGAGGATGGTTTTCCAACAGTCCTGAAAGAGTTAATTTAATTTGATTTATGGCATTTATCAGACGCCCTTATCCAGAGTGACTTAGAACCAGTAGTTACAGGGACAGTCTCCCTGGAGACACTCAGGGTTACGTGTCTTGCACAGTGACACAATGGTAGTAAGTGGGGTTTGAACCTGGGACTTGTGGTCTTCTAGGTTATAGGCGAGTGTGTTACCACCTAGGCTACTACCACGCTGTGGCGGATGCTTTTTGGTTGCTTTTCTTTCATTGTTAATGATCATCTTATGAAGCTACTTACAGTACAACGCAGTCATGCAGTCAACGCAGATAAACGGAAGCGACTGTGATTTATAAAACATACTAGAAATGTTCCCTATATTAGATTCCTCAAAATAACCTTGGTCAGCCAAGGATATTTATTTAAAAAAAATTTGAGCTCCAAATGTTACAATTGACTAGGGTGTTTGCTGTCATGCTGGCTTGAATTTTTAATTAGAAACAAAGTAAGGCAGGGGGGATGGGTGCAAGCAACCTGATAGCTAATTTCCTATTGAGACACAAATGAATTGTGCCCGAAGCAGTGAAAAGAGCAACATTACACCTCAGCAAGGTCAAGTGTTCAGAAGGAGCACTGCTCTCATCCCCATACTCAGGACGGCGTACAAACCGGAATATCCTGTTAAAATGGATAATACTTGTAAAAAACAATTATATCAACAATTATATTTGAAAACAATGACTCAAACATAATGCTTTTTATTTACGCATTATTATTGTTTTAAACAGGCATTACCTGTTAGTGAACAAAGAAAGGCCAAGCCTTATCTGTTCAGCACAATCACGTTGTGGAGACCACCAAAGGACCACCACTGGACTCTGATTTCAGAAGTAATGCCACGGCTGCTGTGTAGCATTTCAAATGTGTGTCTGGCCATTTTAGAAAAGGAGGAAATTTTACTGCACGCTGAGTATAATCGGGGTCGGAGGATAATTATAGAAGGGTCCCAACTTTAATTATAGACAACAGCTGGTAGCATCGTTTATGGATCTGACTGCCCCCTCCTCTGATGTCCCCTGAGGTGCTGCTAGCTCATCCCTGGGGCAGCATATGGTTGCTAAGTGACAGACGACCATACATTTGCAAATCATGGCCTTTTGGGAGGCTTTGAAAAAAGCAACATGGGCTCCATGGGGGGGCTCCTATTTGTGTTTGACACTTTAGTATTGATCATGCACAGTGACTGCAACTAGTCAGCATTAAAACGAATTAATAAATTATTTGTTAATAAATAATCACTAAATTAATAATAATTAATAAATTATTATTAATTAATAAAAATGTAAGATGACTAAATAAAAAAAAAAACACTTGAGCAGCTATCCACCCAAAAACAAATGAAGATCAATATTCCCAAATCAAAATTCCAATCAATCATTTCCAGCTACAAAGATCATTTACAAAATGAACATAGTCTGGACAGGATTTTTGATCTGTTTTATGTTATTTTCATGGAAATGAAAATATAATTTATAAGTGACCCTAAACTTTAGAAAGGTATTGAAAGTGACATGAAAACTGGAATTCCAAATCATTTTATCTATCTAGAGATTTAAATCAGTATGCTAATCATGGTTGGTCACTTTAACGTTTTGCAGAAATGTCACTTTAAACTCTCTGGCTCTTACCCCTCCAATTGCAGACTTCATCTTCCTTCCACGGGGCAATTCATTGATATCAACACCTAGTCAGTCACTAATGGCTGAGCGGATAAAAACAAAGCATGGGCGCAATGGCAAAGAAAATAAGTCCCAGAGAGCAAACTGAAGGGGCTTTCCATTATCCTGGCTCCATACTCATCTTCTAAAAATGTCAAGGTGTCACCTTACCCAGGATATTTTTAACTGTGATAAATTTGTGTGGAGTTGGTGTCCCTTCTCTCCCTCTAGCCCTGTCTCACTTTAGGGCATCATGTGATGCCATTTGCCCTTTGATCCCTTGAGTTGCCCTATATGTGGGTGAGGAGGAGCTTCCATGTTCTTCTTGCAGCAGACCTGAGCAAAGATACAGATCAGAAGGAGAGTCTGTCAAGCCCTCGTGTCACCTCCTCAGGACTGCCCACGGCCTGATGATCCAACGCCCAACAACACCGGCCAGAAGATCCTGAGAGCTTCCAAACCTCCCTAACCCAGAGCCCTTTAGACATTATTTGGAAGAAAGTCCTCAACACCAGTGGTCATGGCAGAAAAACTTGAATTTTCAGAAGGGGAGTCCGGGGCTCTTAACATTCTGTCCCTGCTGGAGCGGGTAGCGGGCATCATTGACAACGTCCAAGTGTGCCAGCAGCGGATGGAGGAGCGACAGCTGGAGCTGGAGAACACTGTGAAGACCATCCAAACAGATGTGCTAAAGCTGACCAAGGACCACACCGCCACCAACAGTACCGTGGAGAAGCTGCTGGAGAAGACCCGCAAGGTCAGCTGCCATATTAAGGACGTGCGGGTACGTGTGGAGAAGCAGAACAGCCGCGTCAAAAAAGTGGAGGAGACCCAAGGAGAGCTGCTCACTAAGAACAAGTTCAGGGTTGTCATCTACCAGGTAGGTCCAGCATGTTCAACAGATCTGTATAGTGGTTTACACTTACTTACTCAAGGTCAATAATTAAACATTCAATAACTGTGATATATTTTTCTTCGTTCTTCGTTCTTGGATGTGAAAATAAGATTTTGCCAGCCCACTACAGATCTGATCAGTTCAGCACATTACTTCAGAGCTGTACACAAGATAAATGGCTGCCAACCAAAAGGTTGCATGAAAGTTAATATGTGGAACCTTGCCAGCGACTAGCAAGCAGGGAGAGACTTCCAGCTCTTCTTCAACCCCCTTTTGGACTGGAGGTGTCTTAGATCCAGTAGCAGGGACAAGGAACCTCACATAGTAAACAGCAACTCATTACCAACAAACTTGGAGCTAGGGAGCTTTATTTTATTGGTTTTATTTCTTTCATTACCTTTGATTCTGCATTATTAAAAGTCAGTTACTTTATGTCCAGTCCTCTTGAATTACACCTGAATTAAGTCTGATCATATCAGTAATTACTGGGTTAAATCATGACTCAGTGTTATAAAGATTAAGATCCATGATCATGATCCATGACGGACAGCTGAGTTTGGTTGACCTGCGCTTGAGTCATGAAGTCCACATAACATGGGCAGAATAGGCAGCTAACAGCTGACAGATTTGTTCAGAGTTATTCTGAGAGCATATGTTGTGAAGATGCATACTTCCTAATATAGTGCTATCGTGATGGACAGGGGGTCTAAAGAGCAAAATCCCCCCGAGAAAGCCTCACTCCAGTAACTAATGTAAGACCATTAGTGCTTATTGATCGAGATGTAGATGTGAAGAAGGCACCTAGACTGATGGGAAATCATGAAATATGTAAAGCACAGTAAATGTTGGATATAGATTTTAGCAAAATAATAATAATATCGACAACAATGACAAAATAATAGTGAACCATGTTGTAGGTAGGAATAAGTATTAGTGCAGTGTTGTCATGCTGTCTGTAATGAGTGGTTTACTGCAGGCTAACATTTGTGAATGTCAGTACAAGCAGTCTTGGTCCATCTGCAAAATGAACCAAACATGTAAAACTAGAATTTAAAATATCAAATAAAACAGGATTTTGGGTTAGCATACAATTTTCTTATACTAATTAAATTTGTACAGTACATCAGAATGTCACAGTTACACAATATTGATGAAACACTTCTCAGTGCATATGATCTCTGAAATCATTTTCAATTATTAATATATATTGTTTATATATTCTTCGAGAAAATGTGTTGAACTATAATATGCTAATTTGCTTGTAATTCCAGTGCCTGCATTGTGCTATAAATTTGGTAACACACCAAATAGAAATTAAAATGTACTGTTGATTGGTGATGTATTGGTGACTTATTGGTGTAAAATATGTCGCCTCTCTGTCTTTCTTTGGCTGTAGTTAGTTTAAGAAAAGTGAACTGAAATTTGTTGCTCATGCTACGAGTTTGAAAGGCCGATGTTAACTATACAAACTACACAAATGTTAGCATTATCTAACATAAAGCAAATATGTACTGCTCACAATTTTCTACTAATAACTTTAGATTAATGATATATTTAATAGGACTATGACTGCAGCAGAACAATGAGGAAATGTACCAATTCGGCTACATAGCTCATTTTGAAATATGGCAAAATGTTAGCTTTCCAAATATTTTCTTTTTTCTGATCACTCCTTATCTGTTCATTTTAAACAATAGTGACAACATTGTTTCATGGTCAGAGGGTTCATTGGTTCAATTGCTCTTCAGTAGTCCTTTTTTCAAAAATGTTATTATGTCAAAAGCAATTCAATGCAAAATTCTAATCTTCATCTTTATTAATGGACACCCTGACAATCAAGGACACATCCAATGGTTTTCTATCATATCAATCCTTCAAATGGTTTTCAGAAAGGTGGTTTTACCTTCTGTTTTCACCCATCGATTCAAGTTGAAGTTTCACAATGGCAATTTTCAGCTCAACCATTTTTTAGTTTTGCGTGTTTTCCGACCTTTTTTACAAAGGGAGCCAAAATTGTATCAGTTTTTAGTTTTCCACATCTAATATAAATCCTTTCCCCTTCCCTCAGGGAGATAACGAGGTCCCATCGGTGCCAGCCCCAAAGCCTGCATCGAACGTACCCAAGGCTGGTGATGCCCCTGAGGAGACTTGTGAGCCCCAAGTGGACTCTGATGAGGAGTACATGGTGGTAGAGGAGGCTGACTCTTCCACAGCTGCTCGGCTTAAGAAGACTGGCCTGAAGCGTATTGAAAGCCTCAAGGCCACCTTCTCCCGCGAGAACATGACAAAGACCCGGGAAAGCCTCGGCACAAAGGTCAACAAACTCGGCGAGCGCATTGTGACGGCCGAGCGGCGTGAGAAGATCCGTCAGTCGGGCGAACGGCTTAAGCAGTCGGGCGAGCGCCTCAAGGAGACCATCACAAAGAATGTCCCTGCCAAGCTCAACCTAAAGAAAGAAAGGACTGTGGCAGAGGGTCAGGAGGGGGCTGAGGGGGCCACGGAGGGCACTGCGCCCGTTCCCCCACCCAAGGGGCGTAAAACCGCCACTGATGTTACATACACAGAGGTGGCCAAAGAGGAAGGAGCAGAGGGCAAGGGAGAGGAAACAGAGGTGCCAATATATGACATGAAGCAGCTGTCCTAAAGGCAGAGGCCAGGATGCATGTATGGATTCTTTGGAAGTTATGTTCCCGTATGAAGAGATGATTGGTAGCAGTTTGAAAAGAAATGGTGAGAAGAGGGCCAGTCATAAAATCCAGTAAAATGTTTTCTAATAACAGCAACATTGATATTGTATTTACATATCTCATGTGCTGTGGGTTTAGTTCCAGGATTATAGAGGAAGTACTGAATTTACATAATTAGAGAAGGCTGGTTTTCTTGTTTACACTATAAGGACTCTGGAATATAGAGGAATTATGAATGTTAATTAATCAAATGAACTGTGTTGGTTGGATCTTTGAGAATTGGTTGGATTTCTGAAGAAAAGTACATGGTATAAGTTGAATTAGTTGATAAATGCTAATGATATGGGTCTTTCATGTGTGGATTCATGATTTTGTGAACAATAATGTAATACAAATGCATACCGTAACTGTACAAACATTCATGATGGTTAAAGGATTCACATTTTAGCAATGTTTTTGGATTTTTACATAAATAAATAAAAAATTTAACTCAGTCAGCTGGTTTCTGAGGAGTACCTTAAACCGGAATGCTCATTTCAGTACAATCAATTAACTGAAAACTTTTAGCAATTATACCTGTAATCTTCAGCCATGCTAAGAGTCATGAGGTAAAAATAGTAATACTCTAAATAATAATCACAATTAGTTTTTCAAAAACAAAAAGAGTACTTCATGCATGACTTTGTTGTGTTTTTTTCTGACTGATTTTGGAATGTACATATTATTTTATTGATATGAATAGTAAACCAAATGTAATATTCTAAGAAATGCACACTGTATTGCATTATTTATTATGTTTAATCATGTATTTATGTTTAAGTAGTATTGAGATATCTTTCTGTGTCACAGATTTTATGGTTGGTTACTTTAAAGATTAACTTGTTTTTGCTATTTTCATATAGGCAGTACAAGGTGATGCATTTATATCTGCAAGACATTTAAAGAGATATGTTTAAATAGTTGCTCCTAATTAGGGTAATAGCTAGAGGTCAGTAATTAGGTATTTAAATAGCATTAGAACAGCATTAGAAATTTGACATTGTGATATTTTTATTGTTTTTATTTTCTCATATTATATGCTTGTAACAATAATAAACTGTGAACAAATACTGTGAACTTTGACATTAACTTATGAAAGTAGACATACACACTGAACATACACACTAATTTGCAGTCAGAGAGCAGTGCCAAACATCTCAGGATCCAGTGTTCTGTAGGCTGACTTCTTCTCAACAGGAGTGAAACTATGTAAGGTCTATGCGTCTGTGCTTCTTGTACACGGGACACGGGGTAAAGATTAAGCAAAGACGAGATCTTGTGACCTGCAAGAGAAGCGCTGCAATGAAGTGAAGAGGACCTGGAGGAGCAATCGTTTATGTTACTGCACACTTTAAAGCATCTGTAACTTAGTCAAGGCATAGGGAAGTAGAAACCTGAAAGCCAATTGTAGAGAACATTTTACCTTTGGCTCTTCCAAAGGTAAACTCTGTGAGTTTAATGTTCCTCTTGTCCCTCCCAGCTGCATCCAGAAACATAGATCTAGACACCACCTGTGTCTGACGGTGGAGGGTTAGCGGTCGTGTCACTTCAATTTGAAGGGCCCAGTCTTTGGAAAGGTTAATTCATGGGGTTTCCTAAAACATAAACATAATCCCTGGAACAAAACCAGAACACCATGAAAATTTGACATGTTAGAACAGAACCTCTTTCCATGTTTAAAAAAAAGAATGGAGCTAAACCATTTAAATGAGTGAAACCCAGTTCAACTCATGAGGCAACTTTTTTCATGGCTGAGTTTATACAGTGTATAAGATAAGAACCATAACCATAGCAATAATCAAAATAAGTAGAAAGGCAGAGCTACAGCAAACTGTAACTGCCAACCTGAGGACTAAAGAATCCAGTAAGCCAGAATTGGTGTCTTCCAGTGAACGTCCATGGTTTCGCTCCAGAAGCTCGGTGAAACAGAAGCCTAGGTTCCCAAGAAAACTGCTGCCACAGTTTTGGAACACGGACATCATACATGCTGTCCACAGCATCCCTCAGATCCTCTGACTAGGGCTGTTTCAATTTATTACTTTATTCGAAAAATTATTACGATCTGATTCTCAACGGTTTCCACGGTTTTCAATTAATTCACTAATATAGTGATTTATACATTCTAATTTACATAGAAGTTAGGTGCATAAAGATAAATTTGAGTCGTAGACCTTGTCAAGACTGACGTTTTGGCATATGGCTTGCGTCAGTCTGACTTACAAAAAAAATGTTAATGGGGTAAAAATATTTATTTCTTCATTATTTATTATTATAGTACGTTTTACGCCACTTAATGCAGGTCGTACACTAGCAAGATATATATATAAAACTTTATTTTGTGAGAGATGTATAAGTGATCTGGGTGGCAGTGGCCGAGCTATTCCGCTCAAACAGCACCACTTAATTAATTTTTCCACCACTACCAGCATTCCAAATACTGTAGAGGTGTGTGGTTTAGGAATTTCTAAAGCCTGAACCAATAAATAATGGACAGAATATTCTTACTAAAGTAAAGTCTTTAGTAAAGTCTTTAGTAAAGAAAAAAAAAAGACAAAAATAAGTATTTTTGTATCAATGTTTTTTGAAACATCATCATGCTCTGCAATTCCTATCTACAAGGCCCTCTATGTCACTCAAATTGCCATCAAGCAAGTGGGCTTCCTTTTAGCCATCTATAAATATTTATGAATTCTAATTATTTAGAATTATATTTATGAAGTCTAATTATTTGTTATCAATACATTTAAATCTGTAAATTGAGTAAATGATTAATCAGAACACTGTATTGTAGACTACTGAAGACAAATGTATATAACATTGTAACATTCGTGCCACCTCTGCCACGCCCCCAGCGGTCGACCTCTCCCATGTATTAGTGTGTGTTCTTCCGGGGCTCACTAGCACCCTGATTATTCCCACCTGTTCTTCATCACAGGTAAGTGGTGGTAATCACGGGTGCTTAGTGGGGTAATGACTTCTGATCAGTGATTGGTTAGTTTAGCGGTAATGGGTCTGTCCACTCCTCTTTATAACCAGCCGGTCCCTCTAGTCCTGCGTTCGGTCTACTTCACACAACCAGAGTGCCTTGCTGCACTGCATGCTGTCCTTAAATGACAGTGACTGTGAACCCCACGGTAGGACAGGAACTCAACTCTCCCCTCTAGTCTCACTATTGCTCTGCCATGCCGCAGCTCACGGAGACACCGGTTCGAGGCCTGTGAAGGACAAGGGCGATCTTCGGCTCTCATGCTGAGGGCCTCGCTGAGGATCCTGCAACAAGACCTCTTGAGGAGAGGCGTGGCACTACAAGAAAGGACATTGTCTGTTGTTTCATTTTTTCCTGAGTTGAAAATAAATACACCATTCTCATTTTTCAACCTGTGTCCTCCATTCATCACCTGAGCTGGAGGGGAAAGTGACAAAAAATGACAAATGACCATTGAAGGATTTACCACTAAATCTTGTGGAAAGATAAGATAAGGTAATATGATACTTTATTAGTCCCACAAGTAGGAAATTTACATTGTCAAGGCAGGAAGTGGACAGTATAAGATCAGCAAAAAACAACAGCACAGACAATATGTTTACTGTAAAATATCAAATTAGCAAATAAATAGTTTTAGAATACAAAAAATAAAACAGTGAATGTGAGTTGTAAAAATAAAGAATATGTTAGTATATACATAAAAGATATATTTGTTATAGAGTAGTGCAAAAGGTACAAGACAAGCATCAGATAGTATGAGTAGGGTCAAGTGTGGGGGGTGTCAACTGTAGGGCCTGTCAAAGCCCATTGAGACTGTACTGTACGTGATTTTGGGCTATATAAGAAATAAATTGTTGTCGTTCTATACAAAAGGGTTTTATGCAAGGTTTATATCTCATGGTAATTCAATGGGTCTCAGCAACGCAAGTCTCAAATATGATTTTGAGACTAAAGGGTTAAATATCCCTGTATTTTTTGTGAAACATGCATGCCACCCCAAAATTATCCACCATGGCCACACACACACACACACACACACACACACACACATATATATAAATAAAGCCTTTCCTAAAAATGTGACGAGGTGTGGCACATAGTCTGCAGGTAGTGTGTCCAGCATCTCTTTAGCAAGCCTCATCGCTGTGCTCTCCCTAGTCTCCCCTCCCCCACTGGCACTGGCTGGATGCTAATGAATGTGCTCAGCGTGTTGTTGGCCAGGTTGGATTGGTAGGTGATGTCAGCATTTTGATAAAGGCAAAATACATTTAGTAAATAAAATAAAACCTGTTGTAAGCCCATGTATTGTCTTTACTGTTAGGATGGTGAAACCCTTGTAGAAGCAGAACTTTCCCCCAAAACATGCTTTCTGTAAACCAGATCTATGCAAAAGGTTTTTAGGAGACGTTTGTCAAGGTCATCAGTCACTCGGCCTCCATGCTGAACCTCCTCAAGCATGTAGCACAATCAGTTCCAGTTAACACCTCATTCAAATCATTTCATGTTGTCCAAAATGCATGCTGGGGGTAAAATCAGCCTGGTTGAATTCATACAGAATGGACCAAACTTGCGCCTCTGCCTGAAAACGTAACTAAACACGAGTTCATAAATGTTTTAAGGCACTACAGGTAGTGTCATAATAACCTTGTCAGATAAAATTATGCTTGTGTTTTTTTTGTACCTGCAGCATGAATTGCACTGTGATGTGAAGGAAAGCCTCAGAATACATCAGTGGTCTCCACTGAAGCAGGTCTGTGATTTCAAGGCATTGCTGAGTCAAGCTGCAGCATGTCCGCTTCAGGCCAGCCTTCATACCTGCAAACATCACCACACAGTTCAGTTTCTGATCATACCTTGGTTTTGGATAGAAAGCAATCAGATCAGAGGGGTCTTTATCGCTTTCAGTACACAGTGCCTATACGTCCATTTGAAATAAATGTGTAGCAATGGTACATTCTGGCAATGCAGGATACACATACAGAGCACACACTACTGTACTACTGAGCAAAGTCCTAAAAATAGCAAGGCATGCAGCGTGATGAGTGATGGGGAATAGACAGGTGTGCTGATAGAAGCTGCAGCCACAGTACATGGAAATCCTTGCAGCTTGTGGGTCCAGAAAGGAGTTGCTTTGTGACCTTGTAGAAACCCTGTGATTTGGGGTGTCAAATTTCACCCCAGTTGAGCACCTAATGACTGTACGCTAGACATGTTCTTTATTAGGGCCATTAAAAAGCAATTATTAACATGGTGATGGCAAGATGATAATCCCTCTTCCAAGATATAATGAATTAAAAAGAGCTTATTATAACTTATTATATTAATTATATATGAGCCATTATATATTCAAGTGAGCCGAAACTTTCATGATTTAACAGTGTGTGAGTACGACACTGATCACGAAGATAGTTTGTCTTCAGGATTTAGGTTTGTAATCTCTGGGCTCTGTGAACAGACAGCTGTTCGGATTCATTCTGCCGGACCTTTTTATAGCCCCGGGCAAATCTGAAAAGGGACACGCTTGCCTGTGCCGCTGCAAATTCACAAACAATTAGAGGTGCTGTCCACCTGTGGACCATCGTCCCTGGTTGTTGTGGTAACTAAATTAAGTCTGCTGAATCACACAGACAAAACCACTTTCATTTATTCCTCAGGCACTGCTAATTAGACATTAATTAGAGAAAGAGCTGGGGTGTGCATTTATTGTATCTGGAGATGCACGATTTTGCTTATGAGGCACAGATTCAAAGACCTTCTAAGTAAATGCACAACATTTTACAACACTGATTAAAACAGATTCATATAAACATGATTAAATATAATGAATACGACATTAATCTCTATTCACAATGGTGGCTGACATTAAACAGTCAGCTTGACTGATGGCTAACAATAGGTATGATATTTTCTGAATATTTGTCAAGCTTTATAAGCTACTGAAAATTTAATTGGATTCAGTGACATCTGAGAGTGACTCAGACACACTCCCTAGTGATTGTGTATGCTGAGTGTATTGATTGCCCTGAGGTAGAAAATAATGAACCACTAAAAAATTGGGCTGAGGACACATAGTTTCTGGAAACACCCAGCATGGCCCCAATTCTACCTCAATATTTAATGATGGCTAACCTGAGTGATGGTGCGGTCAGGACACCAGTGCTGGATGAGGAGTCCAGCAGGCTGTTATACCCATCAGGCGGTGGGGCCTCCTCTGGGGCTGCATCATCAAACCAGACCTTCAAGGCACAGTCACTGTGGCCCACCTGAGCCAGCAGGCCAGTGAAGGGATGCAGAGATGACCACTGAACCAGGTTCAGCAATGTCATGTGCAGGAACCTGTGTCGAGGCTCGAGATCCACAGCGTTCAGGTCGGGAGAAGCACCACCTGAACAATGTACATGAAAAATATTGAAACATAATTGGTTTGACACAAAACAGATATTTAAGGATTATTATTGTGTGGTGTGTCAAAAAGCATATGGGACTGATTAGGGATTTTATTTTGCTTTTACTTAATGGAAGCTTTGCATTTTTAGATTTTCAACAGTTCCATTCATTATCAGATTAACAATAAAAATGAACACATTGACCTTAAACACCCACCAGAAAAGTCAATGAATGCAGGGGAGGATAAAAAAATGCGGAGATTGTAATGCTGCATCTAGAACTACACTGCGACTGGTTATGTTGACAGATCGAAGCATAAATCTTTACATAAATGTAGATGAGAATACAAGAGCACGTTTTTTTTTTTTTTTACAAAAGAGCACGCCTTTTTAAAACTGCGCGTGCAGTGTAACTAAAATAATGGCAATTCCGTCTACAAATGACGGATAAATCTGTGAAAGACAAAGGAGATGTTATAGGCCATGTATTTCCACATTGCATTTCCCAGGAGAAGTGTCACCGGTGTCTGCAGTGGGATCATGCAGCTAAAATAGACCCTGCTCGAGTCAGCAGACTCAGTTAGATGATCCGGTTTCTTGGGGCCGATTGGAAGAAGCTGTGAGATCACTGCTCAAGTAACAAAAGCACTGCAACTGCATGAATAAGTAAATGCATTTGTTGTACTGCAGTGCTAATGAATTCATATCATGAATAAATATCAGACTGTCAATTGATTGTGAAATGTAACTAATTCATTTCACATTTCCCAATGACTTAATTGCAATTCATTCTTAAGCGTAAAGCTTGCTATACTAAATGTTTTTTGGACATTTAACACAATAACAGAGACAAGTATAAAAAAGAAATGATCTGATTAAACACCCTGCAGAGTCTGACATTAAACAATATGGAAATAAAATTTGTGCAAATTATTTTGTCTTCTGAATAATTCAGCAAACCGATATTTTGTGTAGTGGTTGGTGTTTTAAGACATATAGCACAAGCACAAGGATAAAATCTGTAGGAACAGTTGTGTTTTCATTTCAGTAATGTTTTAATTACTTTTGGTTGCTAAACTCTAAAAAACAGCATGCTTGCTTCTCATATGCGTATAGATTAAACTCATGTGGAGGATATCAAAATTTCAAGTTAAAAAAATACATATACTTGTGCATGGAAGCATTTTATAGTATACACCTGTGCTAAAGTATTTTAATAGAATTCACACTATTTCAGTCATTGTGTGCCACATCATAGGGGTGCTTTAAAGCCATGTTAACAAGTACACTAGGTAAAACCTTTACTTCTCATTGAACTGCAGTAGCACAAATGTAGAAAATGAAGATCCTACAGTCAGCTCGAACCTCTTTTCATCAGTAAATGGCATTTTATGAAGGGCCGTTTCCCAGAATGACATTGCACTATATTGGATGTCACTTGCTGATATGATTGCAACCTCCCACAGCCTTGGCAGCGGGATGGGGCCAGGAATGAGCACAATTGTGTCAAGTGTCAATCTCAGTTCTGAAGGGCCTGTGGCTGTGCTCTTCCGAGGACACTTTAGTCGTTATTCTGAGCTTCACAATACATTTTACATTTTTGTTAGCATTCATATGAAATGTGAAAATGAAACTTGGTGATAAACATGATGACTTGGTGCTCCACCAAAAAAAGATTAACATTTCCAATCCAAAAATGGAAAAGTTAACAGGTGATGTTACGTTTAATGGTAAGACTTTGTTATTGATGGCAAAGAAATCCACCATAGCTTCAGTCCAGGAGCACAAGCCTGCAATATTGCCACAGATTCTCTTAGCTTATTCCAGGTTGTAATCTTCCATGTAGAGAAACCAAATACATAAAGTGTGTCATACAAGGACTACAATGAATAGTCCAAAGAAGAATTATTAAAGCGCAGGCAAATACATGAAAAACTTCATATATTTTCATATGATATACAACATATTTGAGGCACACATTATTTACGTATACTGTATTGAAAAACAAATACACATGTTCAGATATTCCAAAATATTCCTTGTGAATATTTCATTGTTGATATTGTCTGTCATATTTAAAAGCCTGATGGGCTTTTGGAACATGAGACTACTCAGAAAAGGAATATACATTTCACTCCTGACAGGTCTGTAATCCTCTGACGCAGTGTGAGTGTGTATATCTGTGTTATTCTGAGCGCGTGTGTGTGTGTGTGTGTGTGTGTGTGTGTGCGCAAATGCGTATTTTGACAACTGCAGTCCCTGTTCTGTCACTGCATACTGATGAACACTGAATACTAAAGGAGATTTACATCTCAGCCTGTTTGATATGCAGGGGGTTTCCAGCAGACCGGGCTGCCAAAAGGTTGGGCGGCTTTTGGAACACCCTTGGTGCCTTTTTATGACTGAGAGGTGCCCACAAGGATGAATACAGAAATAGTGACTTCAATGTCTCAAGATAAGGTCTCTCTCACTTGAGCATGTGCATGCTTAAAGGAGTTAGAACTTTGACAAAATTCCATAAAGGGCCTCCTTGACTGATAGATTTGTCACATAGATTGGCACAGCAATAAATACTGATACGCTGTTCTTCTTACAGCGTACTTAATGATTACTAGCAAGAGTGCCTATTCATAGTGGCTAGCTTGTTAAATTCGAGAAGCATGTGTAAGAAACCGTGGTCGTTTATGAGCCTCGGTCCACGATGGCCGCACACAGTGTCTCTCTGGGTCAATGGTAACAGGGTCAACCCTGCACTAGAACAGCAGCAACATGGCATCCACGATGATTGGTGCCGTGATTGGGTGCACGTGTTTCACCAGTTTCCTCACTGTAGCTAGGTCACCAGTATTCATAATCTGACACACAAAAAAACCCCACAAAGGACAGATGAAGGGAAATGTGGATTTTGTGATGTTGGGTCGATATTTGCCATTTTACTGACTGTGTACCAATATTTAACATTTTATTCTTGTTATTGTAATTAGTTTAGTAAACATTTGCATATAATTGCATTTGACTGCAAATGCACCCCCTAACCATATACCATCATTCATTCATTCATTCATTCCATCAGGTGGTATCGGGTGGTAGTAGCCTAGTGGGTAACACACCCGCACTTAATACTAAATTGCTCCAGAGGGGGACTGTCCCTGTAACAGTGTGTGGGGACGGTGCTTTGCTCTGTGGCACCTCAGTGACAGGTTGGCGGTTCAGGATTTGATTATTGGTCTGATGAATCCTCCTGATTCATTCAGAGATTTGAAATGCAGAGACTTCCTGAAGACAGATAAGATTTCAGGGTCACAAAGGTCTGCTGTGGAAATCACTGGAAATACTAATTGCAGGTCTCTGCCACAAGATAATGGAAGGTTCCCATGGTTCCCATCATGCTTTGCTTCACTTCATTGTATCTTCAGTGAAGATGCAAGAAATCAATGCACAGAGATCTGCAGGGGAAGACCTGTGGTAGATGTAGAATGCATCATCCTCCCAGAAAATGTATTGCATATGGAAAGGCTTGTAAAAACTGTAACAAAAAGATCCATTATGCACGGCAGTGTAAAAATCTGATTTAACAGAGCAAACTTCACACAATAAATGAGAGTGACTGAAGAATTCTTTGTGGATGTGGTACTAAATCAAGAGTCAGAAGAAAAGGACTGGATAATGACTTTGAATGATACACACATTGAAACAAAAATGTACACTGGAGCTCAGGCAAACTGAATATCATAGGCTGTGTTCAACTAAATTAAACCCAGACCAAAATTACTAGCAACAAAAGTGAAAGTAAGTGGCTACTCAGGTAGCAATACCTGTTAAAGGAATATGCATTGCAAAAGTGACACACAAAGGCAGAGTGAATGAACTAGCGTTCATAGTAGTACCTGGAAATGTGCAGGCTATATTGGGCTCATCTGCTTGTGAGAGACTGAACCTGTTAAGTCCTAGTGGTGGAAAATGTAGAAGATTTGTATTATGATAGATTGCTGCGAGAGTACAGTGACCTTTTCCAAGGTCTTGGATGTCTTCCTGGACAGCACACAATCAGAGTGGATGAGAACCTGCCACCAGTCATCAATCCGTGTCAGAAAGTGTCATTCGCTCTTCAAAAAAAAACACTGAAAGAAGGGTTGGAAAGGATGGAAAGACTGGAAGTGATCAAACGAATAAGTGAACCAACTGACTGGGTAAGATCACTAGTCATAGTCAATAAGAAAAATGGGAAGCTTAGAGTCTGCATGGATCCAAGACATTTGAATAGATCTATAAAGAAAAAGCATTTCGAAATTCCTTCTAGAGAAGAGATAATGTCTCAGTTCGCAAATACAAAGTACTTCAGCAGGCTAGCTGAGTCATCTGGATTTTGGCAGCTGAAGCTGGAAGATTAAATTATGTTGCTTGAACAAGTTGACTAGACATGAATGTCTTTGTTATGTAAGATTTTTATACTTTAATGAAAGGGAGATGTAATGACATGATCAACGATAGTAACAATAGCAACAATGAGTAACGATAGAGATGCAACTGCAGGTGACCCAGAAATAGTAGTGGGGTTTGCAATATAAGTTGTGGTTTAAAAATAAACTGAAGTAAAGATAATTCTCTTCAACACCTCTCTTCACGGTCAATTACAGATCGACACATAACAAAAGAGTCCGCATCAGGAAATAAGACCTGACATCGTCCACATTGGGCACAAGGATGGAGGCACAATTAGGCAAAACATCAGTGGGATATCTGTACTCAGGAACCTAAGGACCAAAGAAATGAAACATAGTAACTTAGTAACTACTTAAAAAACAATGGACAGAATACAATGTCTATGTATTAAAACATTATATTAATTGCACATTTCAAAGTGAAGTGATTGTCATTATGATACACTGCAGCACCCCACGGTGCACACAATGAAATGTGTCCTCTGCCTTCAACCCATCACCCCCGGTGAGAAGCGGGAAGCTATGACAGTCGCCCGGGGAGCAGTGTGTGGGGACAGTGCTTTAATCAGTGGCACCTCAGTGGCACCTTGGAGGCTCGGGTTTTGAACTGGCAACCTTCTGATTACGGGGCCACTTCCTTAACCACTAGGCCACCAATGCCCCCGATTTCATTGCAGCACAGTAATTTGAGGAAGTACATTTGTTGATCAGTGATTTAAATTGCCAGCATCACTGACCACACACTGAATGATGGTTTTATCTCCTTTAGTCATGGCAAGATCCAGCCGAGCAGAGTGGCTTTTGACAAAAGCTTCCATCTTGGCCCAGGCAACCACTGACCACATCTGAGCAAACACAAACAGCCGTCAAACATGACCCCGATCCACATTCTTCTCCTCAACTGCTAGCAGGGAACCCTACAAAATGTAAAACACAGGGTTAGGATCCTGTTTTTCTGTGTATTTTTGTTTGTGGTTTAACCAGCAATATGGCCCTGTTATTTACCTGCAAATTGGGATAGACCGCAGTGCTGACAAAGTTCATGAGGTCTCCTAGATTTTTTTTTATCTGTGTGTGCATGTGACTGTTACTGTGCATAATTATTAGGCAATTTAACAAAAAACAAATATATAACCATTTCAATTATTTATTTTTACCAGTGAAACCAATATAACATCTCCACGTTCACAAATATACATTTCTGACATTCAAAAACAAAACAAAAACAAATCAGCGACCAATATAGCCACCATCCATGGATTCTGTCAGTGTTTTGATCTGTTCACCATCAACATTGCGTGCAGCAGCAACCACAGCCTCCCAGACACTGTTCAGAGAGGTGTACTCTTTTCCCTCCTTGTAAATCTCACATTTGATGATGGACCACAGGTTCTCAATGGGGTTCGGATCAGGTGAACAAGGAGGCCATGTCATTAGTTTTTCTTCTTTTATACCCTTTCTTGCCAGCCACGCTGTGGAGTACTTGGACGTGTGTGATGGAGCATTGACCTGCATGAAAATCATGTTTTTCTTGAAGGATGCAGACTTCTTCCTGTAGGACTGGGAGTTGAGCTTGACTCCATCCTCAACCCGAAAAGGCCCCACAAGCTCATCTTTGATGATACCAGCCCAAACCAGTACTCCACCTCCACCTTGCTGGCGTCTGAGTCGGACTGGAGCTCTCTGCCCTTTACCAATCCAGCCACGGGCCCATCCATCTGGCCCATCAAGACTCACTCTCATTTCTTCAGTCCATAAAACCTTAGAAAAATCAGTCTTGAGATATTTCTTGGCCCAGTCTTGACGTTTCAGCTTGTGTGTCTTGTTCAGTGGTGGTCGTCTTTCAGCCTTTCTTACCTTGGCCATGACTCTGAGTATTGCACACCTTGTGCTTTTGGGCACTCCAGTGATGTTGCAGCTCTGAAATATGGCCAAACTGGTGGCAAGTGGCATCTTGGCAGCTGCACGCTTGACTTTTCTCAGTTCATTGGCAGTTATTTTGCGCCTTGGTTTTTCCACACACTTCTTGCGACCCTGTTGACTATTTTGAATGAAACGCTTGATTGTTCGATGATCACGCTTCAGAAGCTTTGCAATTTTAAGAGTGCTGCATCCCTCTGCAAGATATCTCACTATTTTTTACTTTTCTGAGCCTGTCAAGTCCTTCTTTTGACCCATTTTGCCAAAGGAAAGGAAGTTGCCTAATAATTATGCACACCTGATATAGGGTGTTGATGTCATTAAACCACACCCCTTCTCATTACAGAGATGCACATCACCTAATTTGCTTAATTGGTAGTAGGCTTTCGAGCCTATACAGCTTGGAGTAAGACAACATGCATGAAGAGGATGATGTGGACAAAATACTCATTTGCCTAATAATTCTGCACTCCCTGTATGTGGTGCACGTTGTAAATGTATTATGTGTTATGTTATGTCTGTTTTTTGCAAGGGTGCCAACTGCCCATCACTTATACTGACTACACATCCCACATTGCCACCATTAGCTTAGCATTCCTATATAAACACAACACGCTGTACTTTTGTCATATGAAAGAGTGAATATGTATGTGTATATATTTATAATGTGGGTGAACCGCGAATGAAAAAAAAAAAAATGCCCAATTATCAGGGCTTGTCCTCAGCATGTACACTATTGTATCCACACCTGCCGGACACCACAGTGGAAGGGGGAATACTAAAAAAATTTACCAAGCATAAGAAAACCATATGATTTCCATAAACAAAACAGAAATATTACAGGCTCCGATGATTAAATTTCTTGGGCATGATCAAGACGAGATAACATGGGTCTACAGGGCTTGGACAGCTGCAGACATAGCACAGGCCATGTCTGACTGTCCACACCCTGATCAATTCTGTATGCACATGTCATTAATGATAAACAGCTACAGACTAAATTCTGTAGACGTAGAGAGATTTGTGGTGCCAAACCTACGAGGATAGGTCACCAGTAACAAACAGGTTCCCATGACATGCTTATGCTTATTAACATCTATAAAACCTATCTCAAAAACTATTTCCAGAGGTGGCCTCTGGAACTGCAAGTCTGCTGTTAATAAAGCTGCCCTTACTACTCTTCACTTCTTGGACTTATTGGCATTAACCAAGACTTGGATGTCCCCTTAGAATACAGCTACACCTGCTACTCTCTCTTCTGCCTATTGTCACACACTCCTAGGAAAACTGGGAGAGGTGGTGGTACTGACCTCTTACTAACTCGGAATTGGTCCTTCACACCACTGCCCCTCAGGCATCTTGAAATTTCTTCTTTTAAGTTCCATGCAGTCTCAGTTTCTTCTCCGGTGAACATCCTTATCATTATCATATATCGCCCTCCGGGGTCACTTGGAACCTTTATTGATGAATTGAACACTCTGCTCAGCAATCTGACATCCCTTTAACTCTCCTAGGTGACTTCCGCCTTCCACTTGACAAACTTGAATTGTCTTGCCTTCTTCCCCATCTCCACTCTTTCTCTTTGGCCAACAGCAGCAGCTCTTCCATCCAGTTCTTCCAGTGAAGGTCCTGAATCTGGTCTTCAGTCGTCCCTCTCCACCTTTCTTCCACTCCACTTCATATCTCTGACAACCATCACTCATTCGACATAACCTTCACTCTTACTCACTTTCATCTGTCTCTTCCTGCACTCTTTCACATCTTTCAACCTCATTCTTCTCCTTACCTCTGGAAACAGCCACTAACACTCTTCTCTCCTCACTTTCCCTTTCTATGGATCATCTCTGTCCTCTCTCTTCCAAACCCAAAAGGACTTCTCCCTCTGCTCCCTGGCTATCTGAGACATTGTGCAGCAATCGGAGAGGAAACATAAGAAATCACAGCTTGACTTGGACCTTCTGCATTATCAGAAAATCCTATGCAACTTCTCTACTAACCTCACCTCTGCTAAATCTACTTTCAACCAATGAAAAGCATTTTAACATAATTTCCCTTCCGAGTGTCCAGGTGGGTGAGTGCTGTTTTGAGGAGATATGAGATGGTGTCGTCTGTGGATCAGTTGGGATGGTATGCAAACTGTAGTGGGTCGAGTGTATGGTAATGCAGAAATGATGAAGTCTCTGACCAGTCGTTCCAAAATTTTCATCACTACTGAGGTGAGGGCTACAGGGCGGTAGTCATTGAGCGAGGCAGAATGGGTTTTCTTGGGGACTGGAACAATGATGTACTCCTTGAAGCATGTGGGGATCACCGACTGAGATAGAGATAGGTTGCATATCTCTATGGAACACAGGTGCTAGCTGGTCTGCGCAGGCTCTGAGGATTCTCCCCGAGATGCCGTCTGGTCCTGCTGCCTTCCTGGTGTTTACTCTCTTGAAGGTTCTCCTCACGTCATGCTCGGTGATGACGAACGCGTTCTCGGTGCTGGCAGTGTCCTCCTGTCTGCAGCTGTTGGAGCCACTAGTCGCAGCATCGCTTACGCCTTTAGCTCATCTGCCAGAGACACGTCCACGTTTGTCGTACCGGATGTTGGTGCTTTATAGTCCGTTATTGTCCTTAGTCCCCGCCACAGTCTCCTAGAGTCACTCTGTTTGAGTTGTGACTCCAATTTCTTCCCGTAGCGCTGCTTGTCACGTCCGCAAGTTGACAGGGGAATGAAGCACAGATGCAGGACATACTGTAAACAATGATTTATTAAACAAAAACCAAACCGGCGAGAGGGCCAAAAACAGGGGAAACAAAAGGGGAAACACTACACATGGGTTGCATGGACCACATAAAAATGTTGCAGCCCCGAATGGCTGCTCAGAAGTTTTTTATAATTGCCCTGCTTTTATGCAGATTGGTGCCAGCTGCACCCAATTGTGACAGACGAAGCTGTTTGTTATGCTTTTAATCTTATCTCTATTCGCAACAATTTTAGTATTAAAGAAGTTCATAAAATCCTCGCTACTATGATGATATTGAGTGTTAGTATCCGTGTCTGTCTTATTCCTGGTTAGTTTGGCTACAGTATTAAACAGGAATCTGGGATTATTTTTGTTCTTGTCTGTTAAAGAGGAGAGATACATCGATCAAGCCACACTAAGAGCCTTCCTATAGTTTAGTTCCATGCTATTCTGAATATGATCAATTTACTTCAACAGCATTTACGTTCTAATTCCTGGGCAGTCTTCTTAAGGGAGTGCGTGTGTACGTTATACCAAGGTATTAAATTTTTTATCTCTCACTATCTTCCTTTTGAGGGGTGCAACATTATCTAACGTTGATTCAGTTCAGCGGGGGTCTGATGGTGAGTTGATCAGCGGTGATAAATCTGGTAGGGTATTAATAAACCTCTGCGCTGCACTTGATATAAACACCAGTATTCGTGTTGGTGGATGACTCTGTAGAGTTCCGGATCAGGTGGGTATTTATAGGGGAACCATTAGCCTCAATTAACCACACTCAATACCGGTTAACCTGAGGAGGACGGAGGAAAATGGGCAGAGACATGTACCACGACATGCAGGTCCTCTTACCCTAGTACTCTGGAGAGGGAGAGTGTGTCGTGGGGGGCCAAACTGGCGCAGACGTGACACAAACCATTAGACATTCTTCTAGCATCTCACCTTGTTTACCATCATGTACAGAAGTGGGCAAGTTTCATTGAAGTCATCAATTATCTTGGAGTCTTAAAAAGCCTGCCAGTCATTCAAAGGCTTAGGAAGCTTCTGAAATATACACAAATGAAAAAAACAAAATGAAATGAAAATAAAAAAAAATATTTGTCCAGGGAAGCATAAATAGTTTGTGTGTTGCTGTATGGTAAAAAAAACTCTTGGCAATGAACAAGAAAGGACTATATGTTTCTAGAAAAAAACACAATTCACTGTATTCTGTACACAGTACACACATTGTGTGTGTCAGGGAAAAGAAGCCACACTGATTCTGAAAGTCCAGCAGCTCAATATTGATATTTTCAATACTGAGGTCACTGCAACAAATGTCATAGTAACCAGTGACATTGTCAATGACTGCATTATATAGGCTGTAGAGCTTGGATAAAAAGCTAAGCTCCCTTTGGATTCCGTTAAAGTCCAGACACTCTTGTCAAAAGAGTAAAAAAAAAACACAGACTTGAGCAAACAGCAGCAACATATGCATATGTGATGTTTGAAGAAAATGTTGTGTTCTCATTATAAAATATTGTTGTTTATAAAATACACGACTACATAAATAATAGTAAGCATAGTGGATTTTGGGAATGGCCTCTCACTGAGCCAATAATAAAGATATCTAGATTCATGGGAGGACATTCTGTTACTGGTTGATTGAAAGGTTGTCTCAGGAACTTGGGCCCACACCAGCCCTCAATGGATCAAGGTCACCAAAACATTACAATAGAGGTCACCTTTTTACTCTGAGTCAAAACAGCTCTTCTTCCTGAGAATGTGGTGTACCTCCTCCACAATTCATCAAACCGGGCCCGGAAAGCCTGTAATCTATCACTTGCTTCACGAGTGAGTAGACCTGCCACTCTAGTACCAATAAAATTTAATAGAAGAAGCTTTATTAACATAATTGCTATTATCAAATAATAATAAGTGTTAAGTAATTCTGGAGTATTCTGGATACAGTATATACAATAACATCTAAAGCTATGGTGGGCATTTAAAAAAAGGGTGACATTTATGGTGGGTGCCAGTCAATACCTCTTGTGATAATTGGCAAAGAAGTCCTGCACAGTACCCTGAAAATTCTTCACACTTGTAGCGTCTGCCTAGGATCACAGATGACCCTTCACCTCCAAAGACCCTTTTAGCCTTAGACATTTACATATAAATTACAAACCTGGATCCTCAGTCTACACTTATATTGAGGCTGGATTGCCCAGTCTTCCCCACTATCACAATGACACACAAGATCACTTAGATTATCCTACCACTGCTATGCTGATAACACACAACTCCTCTTCTCCTTTCCTCCCTCTGATCTACATGCTGCTTCCAAAATCTCTGCATGTCTAACCGACATCTCCTCTTGGATGGCAGCCCATCACCTCAAACTCAATCCCACCAAAATTGAACTAATATTCATTCCAGCAGATTCTTCGCCACATCAGGATCTTGCTATTTACCTGGACAACTCACAGTTCTCTTTTTCTACAACAGCCCGTAACCTTGGCGTAACAATAGACAACCAACTCTCAACTACTGGTTCAGTCCTTAGTAATCTCAAGAATGGACTATTGCAACTCCCTTCTAGCTGGTCTGCCAGTCTACTAAGGATGTCTAAAGCTTCCTCCTTGAGAGAGGAGACAATAGAGCTGAGTTAAATCGTGGCGCTGGTAATGTCCTTGTGCTCCGACAGATGCTTCTCAAGGGATCTGAACCATACCATCACCTCCAAAATCCTTGGCAGTCTGTTGCTCCACCTAGTGGTTAGAAAGTTTCTTCATTAGTCCACTTTCATGCTTTAGAGTAGTAACTTTTGTGATTAACAAACCGAGAAGAAAATACCAGCAACTCCTTGTGATGGAGGTGGGAATATTCCCATATTGGTACAAAAGTTTGGACACACCCTTCTCATTCAATGTGTTTTCCTGATTTTCATGACCATTTATATTGGTAGATTCTCACCGAAGGCATCAAAACTATGAATGAACACATGTGGAGTTATGTACTTAACAAAAAAAGGTGAAATAACTGAAAACATGTTTTATATTCTAGTTTCTTCAAAATAGCCACCTTTCCTCTGATTACTGCTTTGCACACTCTTGGCATTCTCTCGATGAGCTTCAAGAGGTCGTCACCTAAAATGGTTTTCCAACAGTCTTGAAGGAGTTCCCAGAGGTGTTTAGCACTTGTTGGCCCCTTTGCCTTCACTCTGCGGTCCAGCTCACCCCAAACCATCTCAATTGGTTTCAGGTCTGGTGACTGTGGAGGCCAGGTCTCCACTTTTTGTTAAGTATATAACTCCACATGTGTTCATTCATAGTTTTGATGCCTTCAGTGAGAACACATTGAATGAGAAGGTGTATCTCTTACTTAAAGTAAATGTTAAATTAAGTTATTTCTTGTACTTTTTCTTTTATTTTTAAATGGCTATTTTTATTTGAATTTAATTAAGAATTTAAGCACCTTCGGAAAAAAAATAGAAAAGAACATTTTCCAAGGACAGTGCAGCAAATCCAATAGTGACCACATTCTAAGAACTTTACAAATGCAGTAAATTATAAATGATCAGTTATCACTATAAACTGAAACTATATATTCAAGATAGTCATTAGTGGGGTCTTTTTCGAAACCTGGTACAATTGGTAATTCCCCATGATTTACGCCCTCCTCGCATTGGTTGGCCTTCAACTCTCTTTCCTCTTTCTGTGCTTCCTTTTCATTGGCCTCCACATCTGTTTTATCCAACGTGACCTTTTGCTTTGTTAGATTTTGTGAGTCAAATTTTGACTGTTGGTAGGCCTCCTCTTTTTGCTGTAGTATTTCCTCCCTGTTTTTTAAGTCTGCCTCCTTTTTGTAGAAGTCACTTTATGACTGTTGGAAGGTATCCTCTTTTTGCTGTAGTATTTCCTCCCTCTTTTTTAAGTCGGCCTGCATTTTGTATAAGTCATGTTCTGACTGTATGTAGGCCTCATCTCTTTGCTGTAGCATGTCCTCCCTGATTTTTAAGTCTGCCTCCCTTTTGTAGAAGTCACGTTCTGACTGTTGGTAGGCCTTTTCTCTTTTCTGTAGCATGTCCTCCCTCTTTTTTAAGTCACCCTCCCTTTTGTAGAAGTCACGTTCTGACTGTTGGTAGGCCTTTTCTCTTTTCTGTAGCATGTCCTCCCTCTTTTTTAAGTCATCCTCCCTTTTGTAGAAGTCACGCTCTAACTGTTGGAAGTACTCCTTGCTTTGCTCTAACATATCCTTGCACTGTTTTAAGTCTTTCTCCATTTCGTAAAAGATGTCATGCTTGTGTTGTGCAGTGACTTCATGACTGGTCACTGGTGAAAGAACACATGCACTTTCTGGCACTATGGGTTGGGATTTGTTCCATCCCAAGGCTTTCTCTACAAGGGCCTTCATGAAGGAGAAGGCTGAGTAGATTGAATAATGTTTGGACATTGTAGCTAATACTCAAAATTTAATATTAATAACTTATATTCTACCTATATACTTTTTGCATGATGTTTTGAAATCTGATTGAAAGAAAAATATAATCTGATTGGCTAATCAGGTTATAATTTAGTTCTTTATTAAAATTTTTGTTCCTTGCAATCCTAGTTCTTGAACCTAAGTCTTTATCAAAAATGTAATTTAAAAAGTCTGCAAATAACCAGAGTCAAAGAGGTGCAGCAAAATTCTTTTAATACAGAATGCAGCAGCTGTGGTGATTATGCCTACAAACTGTCTGTTCTCTCTTTGGGTTTGGGTCTGGGTTTGCAGGATCCTGTAAAGGGGTTGTCTCTGGACCAATCAGGAGATCAGAGTGAGCCTACAGCACAACACAAGGAACAGAAGGAAGTGGAGATGAAAAAGGAGGAGAAATACATGCCCAGGGACGTTCCTGCGGCGCAGAACATGACAGAGGAGGACTTAGAGGACTGGCTGGACAGCATGATCTCCTGACCACAGCCACCTGTGGCATTTTATTTGGACATCAAAACACAGCAGTCCTAAAATGTGCCTGATTGGTGAACTGACTGAGCCACAAATGTATTATTTTGGCAGAAACCCGGAAGAATGAGCAAGAGTTGTGCCTGGAAAGTGTGTAGCAATGATCTATTCCTCCACCACTTCCTGACCTTCACACTCTCTCTACCTACAGGATCCACAACTCTCCCCCATCCTTCATACTGTCTCACCTTCATCTGTATCTTCCTGCATTCTTTCACATTTCCCAATCTCTAACTCATTGTTCTCCTTACCAGTAGAGACAGCCACTAACTCACCACTCACCTCACTTTCCCTTTCTATGGATCACCTCTGTTTTCTATCTTCTAAACCCAAAAGGACTTCTCCCCCTGCGCCCTGGCTCTCTGATACATTGTGCAGTAATCGAAGAGTACTTCGAACAGTGGAGAGAAATCACAGCTTGAATTTTCTACGTAAATTTTCTTCAAACCTTACTGCTGCTAAAACTGCTTTCTACAAGGCAAAATTGGAAGCCTCTGCCCACAACCCTCAGCAATTCCACAACGTATTCTTATCTCTGCTCAACCCTCTTGACTCCCCCTGCCCCATATTATCAGACATCCTGTAGCGACTTACAATCAGTAGCTACAGGGACAGTCCCCCCCTGGAGCAACTTAGGGTTAATAGCAAGGTTATTATAGTTAACGAAAACGAACGATAAAACTAAAACTAGAATTGAAAAAGCATTTTCGTTAACTGAAATAAAGAGTTAAAAAAAAATACGAAAACTAACTGAAACTGTTTTGTATGTATACAAAACGAACTTAAACGAACTAATATTATAGCAAAAACGTCCTTCGTTTTCGTCTTTGTAATAAGCCTTTTGGGTTGAATTAAAATCTATTTACCTCACGCTGCCAGTTTTAAGCCAGGTTTTTGACCATTATGGTAACACGTGGTCTGTGACGTTACGTGTCCATAGTCTGTCCGTGACGCCGCCGGCTAGCGTGATGTCAGCACCGAAAGTCGGAAGAAAGAGGAAGAAAGTCCTATTTGGGATTTCTTTGATTATGTGAGTGGCAAAACTAAAAGTAAGTGCCTTGTTGAAGAAGCAGGTGATACAATATGTGGAATACTTCTCAAGGGGAAAAACCCCACGAATCTGAAAGTCCATTTGAAAAGCTCACACAAAAAGGCGAACCAAGAGTACCTGAACAAGCTAGCCTCTCGCCCGCCCTCCCCCGAAAGAGAAGCGGTAGCCAGGCCAGGTAACATGGGAAAGGAACGTGATACTACAGCATCCATAATGGACTGCTTCCACCGCCGACCAAGTAGCTGCTGGCTAGTAAATACGCAGGAACACCACAAATGAGAAGAAGCATTGGTAAATATGTTTATTAAGACTGGAATGTCTACACGACTGTGTGACTCGATTACCTTCAAAAAGTTCACCACTTCACTCGAACCAAAATTAAAAACACCCGGAGCTGCAAGAGTCAATAACCTTATCGGGGCTAAGATGGATAAGGCTATTCTGGTGATTTTGATTCATGCACCTGACAAATATCGTAATTTACAAAAAAAAAAACTAAAACTAACACTGTAACTAATAAAAACTAAACTAAAACTAAGCAATTTCAAAATATCAAAACTAATAAAAACTAGTAAATCTGCCTCTAAAAACTAATTAAAACTAACTGAATTTGAAAAAAAAAAACTAAACTAATGAAAAATCCAAAACTATTATAACTGTGGTTAATAGTCTTGCTCAGGGACACAATGATAGTAAGTGGGATTTGAACCTGGGTCTTCTCGTTCATAGGCGAGAGTGTTACCCACTACGCTACTACCACACCTGCCACACCACACTACCACACCACTACCATAACTGCTGATGATTTTGCTAACTTCTTCACATGGAAGATTCTACAATTGCTCTAAATCCGTTTTCTAAGCTCACATCAGATGAAATCATTCTGATCATATCTAAAGGCAAATCCACCTGTCCACTAGATCCAATCCCTTCCGCAATGTACAAAAACAATCTCTCCTGACCTCATCCCTTTCATTTCTTATATCATAAACAGCTCAATCACATCTAGCCTGTACCATTTGCCTTTAAAACACAGGGTTCTTCCAATCCTAAAGAAACCCACCGCTTATCCTACAGATATTAACAATTACTGACCAATTTCTCTTCTCTCATTTCTTTCTAAAATCCTTGAGCGCTGTGTCTACATCAGCTATCACTTCATCTGTCACAGAACAACCTCCTGGATCCTAACCAGTCTGGCTTCAGAACAGCTCATTCTACTGAGACTTCCCTTCTGGCTGTTTCTGAGAAGCTACATGTAGCTTCTCAGAAACTGTTAACCTCAAGACTCTCTTTTATATCCTGAAGAGGCTTGGAATTTGGTGCTCAGAATGGCAGTGGTTTGCTTCCTACCTTGAGCTATCTTTCCAAGTGACTTGGAAAGGATCCACCTCTGCCTCACATAGACTCTCCACTGGTGTCCCTCAAGGCTCAGTACTAGGTCCTTTCCATTTCTCCATCTACACAAGATTACTTGGTGAGATAATTTCCTCACATGGATTATCCTACCACTGCTATGCCGACGACACAACTTATCGTCTCTTTTCCTCCCTAAGATCTACATGCTGCTTCCAAAATCTCTGCATGTCTAACTGACATCTCATCTTGGATTGCAGCCCATCACCTCAAACTGAATCCCACCAAAACCGAACTAATATTCATTTCAGTATTCACCACATATTCACCACATCAGGATCTTGCTATTTACCTTGACAACTCACAGCTCTCTCCTTCTACAACAGCCGGCAACCTTGGATTAACAATAGACAACCAACTCTCTTCTCGACTCACATCAACAATCTTTCCTACTCATGTAGATTCCTTCTCTACAATATATCCGTCCCTATCTGTCAACACAGGCCACCCAGATACTGGTTCAGTCCTTAGTAATCTCACGACTGGATTATTGTAACTCCCTTCTAGCTGGTCCACCTCTATGTACCATCCGACCTCTACAACTAATACAAAATGCAGCAGCCCAACTAATCTTCAACCTTCCCAAATTCTCCCACACCACCCCACTGCTACGTTGCCTCCAATGTCTCCCAGTAGCTGCACGCATCAGATTCAAAATACTTATGCTGGCCTACAAAGTCAATCATGGGTGGTAGTTGCCTAGTGGTTAACACACTTGCTTATAAACCAGAAGACCCAGGTTCAAATCCCACTTACTAACATTGTGTCCCTGAGCAAGACACTTAACCTTAATTCTGTTCTGGTTTCCGGTGCTGCACTGTTTGGTGTGTTTGGCGCGAGCTGGTATTACATCCAAGGACTCCCCGAATGACCTCTGAATTAATCACACAAATTCACCAAAAACGTAAGTTATGGCTCCCTCACTAATCCCATGTGCAGTGTGTGAAATGTACAGCTTGACGAACTGAGGAGACTAGTTGAAATGACGGAGAAAATAGCCAAGCTAGAGGAGCGCATCCGAAATGTATATTTAATTAGGGAAACAGAAGTCTTAATTGACTCTTTTCTAGTCCCGGACGCGCACCAGCCCAGTCAGCCGGTGAGTGTGTCTACCCCGGTGCCGGTACCAGTAGTGCCCTCCGGACAGCAGGACAGTTGGGTGACGGCTCAGCGCAAATCACGCAAGCGAGCTTCCGTGGCGACCTGCCAAGCTCCCCCACTACCTGGACACCACACACCGGTTTGCATTCAGAACCGCTTCTCCCCCCTCAGCGAGGCATCCGCTGGGTCCTACAGTCAGCTCTAGTCAGTGGCGACTCTATAGTTAGAAACGTGAGGATACCGGCACCAGCGAATAAAACTGCTTTTCTTTACCTCGCTCTATTAAAACAAGAGATTATAAAAGAAACATTAATAATAAAACTCATAAATATGCTGACACTGTGTCTGTTCCACGGGCTGGATGGGGTGTCTGTTTCAGCAACTTACTACCCGTTACTATCATTCCCTCTGAACGTACCACCAGCACCCCCGATATAAGAATACGATTATTAAATGTTAGATCCCTTACACCTAAAATGTTCATTGTCAATTAAATTATTACAGATCAGGGGTTCGATGTACTGTGCCGGACTGAAACTTGGTTAAAACAAAACACATTTGTAGCACTGAACGAGTCTAGTCCTCCTGGATACAGCTATGTACACCAACCTCGCTTTACTGGAAGAGGATGTGGCATTGCAGTAATTTATAAGGATAACCTCAATATTACTCATAAACCCGGTCAAGGATTTAACTCTTTTGAGATTCTACATACCAATATAACTCATGTAGTCTCACAAAATAAAAATCCTAAATTCATTCCATTGATTATTATTTATAGACCCCCTGGACCTTATTCTGAGTTTCTTAGTGAATTTACAGATTTTGTCTCCAACTTAGTTGTGTCTGTGGATAAAGCCCTAATTGTCGGCGACTTTAACATCCACTGTGATAAATTAGAAGACTCACTAAGAACAGCATTCCTGTCTTTATTAGACTCAGTTGGAGTTAACCAACACATAACAGGACCTACTCATGAAGGTGGTCACACACTCGATCTTGTTCTGACCTTCGGTTTAAATATAGAAGATATAGTTACTCTTCCGCAATCTGAAATGATCACAGATCATTTCCTCATTGCTTTTAAAATATGTCTCAGACACAACAAACTCAACCCCCCTCGTTATAGAGACAAACGGACAATTACATCAAGTACGGCACAGAGGTTTATTAATACCTTACCAGATTTATCAACGCTAATAAACTCACCGTCAGACCCCGCTGAACTCGACCAAGCGACCAAATGTCTAGAATTAACACTGCGTAGTACATTAGATATAGTCGCTCTTCTCAAAAGGAAGATAGTAAGAGATAAAAAAATTAATTCCTTGGTATAATGATCACATGCGCTCGCTTAAGAAGACCGTCCGGAAATTAGAACGCAAATGGCGTCAAAGTAAATTAAACGTATTCCGAACAGCTTGGAAGGTGAGCCTACTTAACTATAAGAAGGCTCTTAGCGCGGCTCGATCAACGTATCTGTCCTTGTTAATAGACAAAAACAAAAATAATTCAACCTTATTAAAGAGCATGAATTAATCAAATTAATATCGTCGTCAAATCAATGTACTTGCGCTTTGGATCCGATTCCAACAAGGTTCCTTAAGCAAATAGCACCCGATATTCTAAATTCTATCCTCAAAATTGTTAACTCGCCGCTTAGTACCGGCCACGTACCAAGGTAGCAGTCATTAGACCTCTGATTAAAAAGCCTGATCTTGATCGCAGTCAGCTTTCAAATTATAGACTGATATCCAACCTTCCGTTTATATAAAAAATCTTAGAAAAAGTCGTAGCCCAGCAGCTGAGCGCATGCCTAGACTGTAACAATATCCATGAAGTATATCAATCGCGATTTAGATCTCATCATAGCACTGAGACAGCCCTGGTTAAAGTGGTTAATGACTTGCTGTTGGCCTCTGATCAGGGACACATCTCGCTGCTTGTCCTGCTTGATCTGAGTGCAGCGTTTGACACTATCGATCACGCTATTCTCCTTGCCAGGTTAGAGAATGTTATTGGGATTAAGGGAACAGCCCTTGAATGGTTCAGAACATATTTGACCAACCGATATCAGTTTGTGGACATCAATGGTGTTCACATAGTAAAGTAGAGTTTGGTGTTCCACAAGGTTCTGACCTAGGTCCGTTTTTCCCTATACATGTTACCTTTAGGCGACGTCATCCGCAAACATGGTATTAACTTTCATTGCTACGCTGACGACACACAGCTGTATCTGTCAGCAATGCCAGATCAGAGGCAGCAGCTGAACAAAATAGAGAATTGTCTGAAGGACATTAGACAGTGGATGCTCACCAACTTTCTCCTGTTAAACCCTGACAAGACAGAAGCGCTTGTACTTGGGCCTCAAGCATCCAGGCATAAGCTGGCTGACTACACAATAACCCTGGATAGCCTTTCTATCTCACCGAGTATTGAAGTAAAGGATCTAGGTGTCATCATTGATGCAGGCCTCTCATTTAATTCGCACGTAGATAATGTCACTAGGATAGCATTCTTTCACCTTAGAAATATTGCGAAAATAAGAAATATCATTTCAATGCATGATGCAGAAAAGGTGGTTGCATTTATTACATCAAGGTTAGATTACTGCAATGCATTACTGTCTGGATGCTCTAGTAAGTGCATGAGTAAACTCCAGCTAGTATAGAATGCTGCAGCCAGAGTTCTAACTAGAACTAGGAAATTTGCCCACATCACCCCAGTCTTACAATCACTGCACTGGTTACCCATCAAATTTAGGATTGATTACAAAATCCTACTTTTGACCTATAAAGCTCTAAATGGTCTCGTCCCGCAATACCTGAGTGAACTTTTGGTTCTTTTACGAACCGCCACGCCCCCTTTGATCAATGGGTGCGGGGTCACTACAAGTATCAAAAGTACAGAAGGTCACAGCTGGGAGCAGATCCTTCTCCTATAGAGCTCCTCAGTTGTGGAACGGCTTGCCTGTCAGTGTCCGGGATTCAGACACAGTGTCAGTGTTTAAATCCAATCTGAAAACCTATCTGTTTTCTCTGGCTTTTTGTTAAAACCCTAGACACTCATTTCACTTCACTTTGATGCAGTGTCAATTATAAAGTCCAGTTTATCACAGAGTCCCCCTGTTAGACACAGTCACAGTCAAAGTTAAATTCACCCTAGTGAGGCTGTCCTAGTTAGGGTACCGGGCCACTGTAGCACCAATATACCACTATAACCACATATTTCAGTATTGGTCGTACAGTGCAACCGTCTGCCACTGCTTCTGTATGTTTTTCTCCGAGACACGGAATCAAGCACCCAGACTACTGGCAGACCCCAGTGAAGAGACCAGCAAATAAATCCTGGTTCCTGACAACTGCTAAACAAGGACATACCATGAAACGAACCAGAGGGTCACCACAGCCACCACCACCGTTACAACTACAGCTTCAGTGGACCAGTAACATCATTATGGACACGTAATCTAGACCATGACACTGGACTACATTCTGGACTTCTCCAACCCTACAACGGTAGGACTTATTATTATATCATCCCCAACCCTGCACTGACACCATTTGCAGGCTCACTCTACCCTGGAAGGGGGTCCCTCTCTGTATCACTCCTTCCCAAGGTTTCTTCCTTTCTTTTTTTTTCTCTCCTAGAGTTTTTTTGTGTGGAGTTTTTCCTTGTGTGCAGAAGGGTCAAGTGTGGGGGGTGTCAATTGTAGGGCCTGTCAAAGCCCATTGAGACATTCTGAATGTGATTTTGGGCTATATAAGAAATAAATGTTGTTGTTGTTAACCCTAAGTTGCTCCAGGGGGGGACTGTCCCTGTAACTACTGATTGTAAGTTGCTCTGGATAAGGGCGTCTGATAAATGCTGTAAATGTAAATTTAGTGAACCAGAATTGATCACTTCATTGATGGTAATGTCACATGTTTCCGCCAGCTCTAGGTCACATATTAAACCAGAGGAAACTTACCTGCCTCCTTGTGTCCAATCGTCCAATGTTTTTTTCAAACATGCACTCACATTCTGATCCCACGCTGGTACCATGACAGGTAACATGGAAGTCGCTCAGGAAATAAGGCCTTAAGTGTTAATACATTCCAATTATATATACTAGTATAAGTAGTGTATTTATATTTTTACTAGTTTAACATATATGTTTCAAACTAGTAAAATATGTAATATATGGACAAGAATATGGACCAGTTGCTGGTGTGTTACGAGGACAGAATAAAATGGATTGAGACAGATTCAGCAAGAATAACAATGGTTTAAAGGTGAAAGGTAGGAATTATATACAATACAATAAAGTCAATGATAACAATCATAAGCCAGCAAAACAAAATGAAAAAAAGTTGGTACCACTTTCTCTGAAGAAATGAAGTTCTGTTCAGTTTTGAACTGATCAATTTGTTCAGTTCTGAACACAGACCAACCCATAAAACATTTTTAAGCACAGTTGGCCACAAAAGTACCAAATTCTGAAAAGGTACATACAGGGAGCGCAGAATTATTAGGCAAATGAGTATTTTGTCCACATCATCCTCTTCATGCATGTTGTCTTACTCCAAGCTGTATAGGCTCAAAAGCCTACTACCAATTAAGCATATTAGGTGATGTGCATCTCTGTAATGAGAAGGGGTGTGGTCTAATGACATCAACACACTTATATCAGGTGTGCATAATTATTAGGCAACTTCCTTTCCTTTGGCAAAATGGGTCAAAAGAAGAACTTGACAGGCTCAGAAAAGTAAAAAATAGTGAGATATCTTGCAGAGGGATGCAGCACTCTTAAAATTGCAAACGCTTCTGAAGTGTGATCATCGAACAATCAAGCGTTTCATTCAAAATAGTCAACAGGGTCGCAAGAAGCGTGTGGAAAAACCAAGGTGCAAAATAACTGCCCATGAACTGAGAAAAGTCAAGCGTGCAGCTGCCAAGATGCCACTTGCCACCAGTTTGGCCATATTTCAGAGCTGCAACATCACTGGAGTGCCCAAAAGCACAAGGTGTGCAATACTCAGAGACATGGCCACTGAACAAGACACACAAGCTGAAACGTCAAGACTGGGCCAAGAAATATCTCAAGACTGATTTTTCGAAGGTTTTATGGACTGATGAAATGAGAGTGAGTCTTGATGGGCCAGATGGATCGGCCCGTGGCTGGATTGGTAAAGGGCAGAGAGCTCCAGTCTGACTCAGACGCCAGCAAGGTGGAGGTGGAGTACTGGTTTGGGCTGGTATCATCAAAGATGAGGTTGTGGGGCCTTTTCGGGTTGAGCATGGAGTCAAGCTCAACTCCCAGTCCTACTGCCAGTTTCTGGAAGACACCTTCTTCAAGCAGTGGTACAGGAAGAAGTCTGCATCCTTCAAGAAAAACATGATTTTCATGCAGGACAATGCTCCATCACACACGTCCAAGTACAAGAAAGTGTATAAAAGAAGAAAAACTAATGACATGGCCTCCTTGTTCACCTGATCTGAACCCCATTGAGAACCTGTGGTCCATCATCAAATGTGAGATTTACAAGGAGGGAAAACAGTACACCTCTCTGAACAGTGTCTGGGAGGCTGTGGTTGCGCTGCACGCAATGTTGATGGTGAACAGATCAAAACACTGACAGATTCCATGGATGGCAGGCTTTTGAGTGTCCTTGCAAAGAAAGGTGGCTATATTGGTCGCTGATTTGTTTTTGTTTTGTTTTTGAATGTCAGAAATGTATATTTGTGAATGTGGAGATGTTTTATGGGTTTCACTGGTAAAAATAATAAAATTATTCCTCAAAAATACAACTTGCCAAATAATTCTGCACTCCCTGTAGTATTCACAGCAATCAAAGTACACAATGCACAGAACTGCATTTAACCTATCACTTTAGTGAGCAGTGGGCAGCCATGACAGGCACCTGGAGAGCAGCATGTGGGGAGCAGTGTTGTTCTCTGGCGCCTTGACTGTTTGGGATTCGAACCGGCAACCTTCCAATTACAGGTCTTACTCACTTGGCCACCACTGCCTGGAATTTGGATTTGGAAAGGCACACACCTGTCTATATAAGGTCCTATGGTTGACAGTTCATGTCAGAGCACAAACCAAGCATGAAGGCGAAGCAATTGTCTGTAGAGCTCTGAGACAGGATTGTCTCTAGGCACAAATCTGTGGAAGATGTGAAGTGAAGTGATTGTCACTTGTGATACACAGCAGCACAGCACACGATGCACAGTGAAATTTGTCCTCTGCATTTAACCCATCACCCTTTGTGAGCAGCCTTGACAGGCGTCTGGGGAGCAGTGTGTGGGGACGGTGCTTTGCTCAGTGGCACCTTGGCGGATCGGGATTCAAACCATCAACCTTCTGATTACGGGGCCGCTACCTTAACCGCTAGGCCACCACTGCCCCAAAACGCAAATACAATTAAAGATCCTAAGGAGCACAGTTCAAATCCACCAGGACTCTTCCGAGAGCCTGGTCAGAGACCTAAACTGATGGTCACTCTGTCAGAGCTCCAGAGGTCCTCTGTGGACAGAACCTTCCAACCATTTCTGCAGCAATGCACCAATCATGGATATATGGTAGACTGGCAAGATGGCAGCCACTCCTTAGTAAAATGCACAAGGCAGCCCACCTGGAGTTTTCCAAAAGGCACCTGAAGGATTCTCAGACCATGAGAAACAAACTTTACTGGTTTGATGAGACAAAAATTTAACTCTTTGGTGTGAGTGCCAGGCATCAAAATTGGCGGAAACCAGGCCAATACCATCCCTACAGTGAAGCATGGTGGTGGCATCTTCAGGAACTGGGAGACTAGTCAGGATGTTCCGAGATATCCTGGACGAATACCTGCTCCAGAGTGCTCTTGAACTGGGGCAACGGTTCATATTTCAGCTGGACAATGACCCTAAACATAATGTCAAGATATCAAAGAAGTGGCTTCAGGACAACTCTGTGAATGTCCTTGAGTGGGCCGGCTAGAGCCAGGGCTGGAATCCAATTGAACCTCTCTGGAGAGATCTTAAAATGGCTCTGCAACAATGTTTCCCATCCAGCCAGATGGAGCTTAAAAGGTGCTGCAAAGAGGAATGGGTGAAACTGGCCAAGGTGTGCCAAGCTTATGGCATCATATTCAAAAATGCTATTGCTCTAGCTGAGCACCACATTCTCCGGGCAGACAGAACGGCGGATGACTCCGGTAAGACCAGAGGTGGGGGATTGTGCATCTATGTTAACAAAGCCTGGTGCACGAACTCTACTATCATTGGGAGACACTGCTCAGCTAACCTAGAGTTTCTCATGGTTAAGTGCAGACCGTTCTATCTGCCGCGGGAGTTCACATCCACCATTATAACTGCCACTTACATTCCTCCTGATGCTGATGCCAAGCTTGCTATGAACGAACTTCATGCGGCCATCAGTAAACAACAGACTGATCACCCAGAGGCTGCATACATTGTGGCGGGCGATTTTAATCATTCCAATTTGAAGACGGTATTTCCTAAATTTCATAAAAACATTCTCTGTCACACCAGAGGAAACAAAACTCTGGATCAAGTTTATACAAACATGGCTGAAGCCTATGCTGTGACCCCCCTCCCCCACTTCGGACAATCAGATCACCTTTCTTTGTTTCTCACCCCCAAGTACTCCCCCCTCATCAACCGTGTGAAGCCATCAGTGAGGACCATCAAAGTGTGGCCAGCGGGGGCTGACATCACACTCCAGGACAGGTTCCAACACACAGACTGGAGTATGTTTGCTTCACAGGCCACCTGTGGCTCTCACACGGACATCGACATCTACACCTCCTCTGTTCTGAACTACATTAACACCACCATAGACACGGTTACTACTCAGAAACAGATCACCACATACCCTAATCAGAAGCCTTGGATGAACAAGGAGGTGCGTCTCCTGCTGAAGGCACGCAACAATGCCTTCAGATCGGGTGATGCACAGGCCTACGGCATTTCCAGGGCGAACCTGAAGAGGGGCATCAAAAAGGCCAAGCACTGCTACAAACTAAAGCTAGAGGAATACTTCTCCAATGCTGATCCTCGACGCTTGTGGCAGGGCATTCAGGCCATTACAGACTACAAACCCAGCAACTCAGCCCCCACAACCACAAATGTCCTCTTTCTGAATGAGCTCAACGACTTTTATGCTCGCTTTGAAAGAGACAACAAGCAACCTGCTGTCAAGATCCCCTCATCTACCGACCACTCGCCCATCATACTCACCTCCTCAGATGTTTGCACTGCACTGAGTCGGATAAACGCGCGCAGGGCTGCTGGACCAGACGGCATCCCGGGGCGCGTTCTTAGAGCATGTGCAGAGCAGCTCGCTGGCGTATTCACGGACATTTTTAACATGTCTCTCGCCCAAGCAGCTGTTCCAACATGCCTCAAATCCACCTCCATTGTACCAGTGCCGAAACATTCTAGCCCAACATGCCTGAAGGACTACCGCCCTGTAGCACTCACACCCATAATCATGAAGTGCTTCGAGCGGTTAGTCCTGGCACATCTGAGGGACTTCCTCCCACCAACTCTGGACCCACACCAGTTTGCGTACCGTAGCAATAGGAGCACAGAGGATGCAGTCTCCATAGCGCTGCACTCTGTACTCACACACCTGGACAAGCAAAACACATATGCACGGATGCTGTTTGTTGATTTCAGCTCAGCATTTAACACTGTCATCCCCTCTAAGCTAATCTCTAAACTTAGAGCCCTGGACATCAACACCTCACTTTGCAACTGGATTATGGACTTTCTGACCAGCAGACCACAGCATGTAAGGTCAGGCCACATCCGCTCCACTACTGTCACGCTCAACACTGGTGTACCACAGGGCTGTGTGCTGAGCCCCTTCCTCTACTCCCTCTTCACCCATGACTGCCGACCTATGTATGGATCAAACTCCGTTATTAAGTTTGCAGATGACACCACGGTGATAGGTCTCATCGACAACAACGATGAGACTGCCTACAGGGAGGAGGTCCAGCATCTGGCCACTTGGTGCACAGAAAATAACCTTCTTTTAAACACCACCAAGACCAAGGAGCTCATTGTGGACTTCAGGAGGGAGAGAAGAGGCTCGCATGATCCCATCCACATCAATGGGATGACTGTGCAGCCTGTTACATCCTTCAAGTTCCTGGGGACCCACATCTCAGAGGACCTGTCCTGGAGCATTAACACCTCCAGCCTGGTCAAGAAGGCTCACCAGCGCCTCTTCTTCTTGAGAACATTAAAAAAGAACCAGCTACCCACTACCATCCTGTTGAACTTTTACCGCTCTACAATAGAGAGCATCCTTACCAGCTGTCTCACAGTGTGGTATGGAAGCTGCACTGTTGCTGAGCGTAAGGCGATGCAGCGGGTGGTGAAAACTGCCCAGCGCATCACAGGGACTCCACTTCCATCCATTGAGGAAATCCAGAGGAAGCACTGTCTGCGTCGAGCTCGCAGTATTCTTAAGGACTCCTCCCACCCGGCCCACGAACTGTTCTCTCTCCTGCCTTCAGGCAGACGGTTCAGGCTACCACGGACAAGAACCAGCAGACTTAGGAACAGCTTTTTTCCCAGAGCTGTTTCCTTGCTGAACTCCTCTGCCCCCCCCATACACTCTTGATAATCACTGCACTGCACATATCACTTTGTACTGCACATATCACTTTGTACTGCACATATCACTTTATGTATAGCACATATCACTTTATGTATATATATATAACTTAACTTATTTGAACTGTATCCTGCACTTGCTGCTTATTGCACTTCTGGTTAGACCTAAACTACATTTCGTTGCCCTGTACTTGTACATGTGTAATGACAATAAAGTTGAATCTAATCTAAAAAAAAAAGACTTGAAGGTGTAATTGCTGCCAAGGGTGCATCGACAAAGTATTGAGCAAAGGCTGTGAATACTTATGTAGATGTGGTTTTATGTAGTTTTTTTTATATTTAAGAAATTGGCCAAAATCTCAAGTAACCTTTTTCACATTGTCATTATGGGGGGTGTTATGTTATGTGTTGAATTGAGGAAAAAGTTTAATCCATTTTTGAATAATGCCACAACAAAAAATGTGAATAATGTGAATACTTTCCAGATGCGCTGTATAGGCTATTCTACTTGCTAGCACAAGCTTTCATGCTGCAAGCTGTAGAAGGTAAGGCTACAGACACTGCATTGAAAAACTGGTGCTAATTATCTGGCATGATTACATTTCTGGCAGTGTAAAATCTGTTGAAGGAATGCTGGAGCCTTTTCTAGGTTTAGATGTGCACTGATATGTCTGTATTATTTTTGTTATTATTTGTACAGCAGATAAGTGTATTTTCGTTTCATCATTTTCATTATAATATGCTATTCCTTTTTGTTTAAACCTTACAATAGTACGCAGAATTTATTTTGCTCTTTCCTATCATAGAGCTGGATACGGAGCATGTGACAGGGAGAGTTGGAAAAGGAGTCGGAGAGAAAAGACAGGAGACAGTGTGGCGGCGGCATTTTTCTTAGTTTACCCGTGATTTATTTAGCGAAGCTGGAGTTCAGTTACACGTTTTGAGTTAAAAGAACAAGTTCATGCACATGTATATATGTTTTACTAATTCGAGAGTTAAAATATTTTCATGCATTCCGACTTTCTGGAAAAGGTACCTAGACTGTGTGAACCATTAAAACTTGGGTATTTTATTTTATTTGTGTTATTGTTTTAATGTTTATGTGGTGTGTGTCTTCCCCCAGTATAATTGTTGGGGATGGAAATAAACGTTCAGTGGTGAAATATAGTTCCATTGTGCCTGTGATTTCATGTGTTGTTGTTTTATGTGAATCGTACTGTGAATTTCACTTCTATATTATGATATAGGGGCTGGGACCTAAGATATAATGTTACATGAGAATTGAATTATACATTAGTGAATTGAGGGAGGTGAATTGCATACAGCTATAGCCATTCCAACAGGCTAACCTGAGCCTCTTCGACACAGTGTGCGAGATCATAACCCTAGACAAATTAAATATGCTTTATAACTTCCACTTAAACTCCTCCCTTGTGTAATACATAGGTGAATCTGGTGGTGGGTTCTCTAAATTCTTGCTATAGTAAAAGCAAGTTTAGTTGGAGTGTTACATAGATACAGAAATCCTTATAGCAAGAGCTTTGTGTGAAGTGAACCTAGGGGTTTTGCATTTGAGAGTTTTTAGTGTAACTTGGGAGGCATTGACACTGCGGAAGGAAATGACTGTAGGTACCTTGTACACGGATGTAGTGGCAGGACCCTGACGTTCGGGAGGACACAGTTGTAGGGCAGCCATGGACCTCTAGGTTGTTGTTGACACAATTGGGATTGGAGGCTAGAGGACTCACAACAGTGCAATTACAATCTATTCAAGAGCTGATCTGGGTTGGACACACCTAATCCACCATCTGATAGTTATAGGACATGCGAAGCCCATTACAATGGCCCTTTGTGGAATACCTCTTCATTTGCAAGAAGAGGTGGCAGAACACATTAAACATGACCTTAAAGTTAAACCCTCCAAGTGCAATTTTTCCACATAAGTTCATTATGTGAGACATGAGATTTCTGCAACAGGGGTGATGCAGAATTTTGTGGGTTGGCATCATTTTATCGAGGTTTTGTGAAAGGTTTTGCAGACTGGGCCAAGCTGCTTCATAAGCAGACAGTTTCAGTGGGATGAGAACTGTCAGAAGGCCTAAAAATTTGCCTTATCTCCGTTCCCATCTTGGCATATCCGGACCCACAGAAAATATTCATTCTGGATACCAATGCGAGTGATGTAGACATCAGTGCTGTCTTGTCACAAGAGGTAGAGCGTTTGGAAAGAGTAGTGGATTATGCAAATAGAGCCTCGAGTAAACAAGAGTATGCTACCAATAAGAAGGAACTTTTAAGATCAGTAGTGTTTACAAAGTACTTTAAGCAATTCCTCCTAGGAAAATAGTTCTTGCTTCTTACAGACTCACTTTGATGGCTACATAATTTTGAAGGTACAGAGGGATAGTTAGCACGATGGTTGTAGCAGTTGACTACCTTTCAATACAAGATCCGTCACAGGCCAGGGAAATCTCACACTAACGCTGATGCACTGTCAAGGCTCCTGGGACATAAGGCAAATAGAGTAGCAATCTAGGGCGGTTGTGGGTGGGGGCCTGCCATACCGTAGATGTGTTGGAAAGAAACACCGGACAGAGGGTAGACCAGAGAGAGGGATCACTGCGTGAACCAGTACAGTCAGTGCATGGTGGTTGAGGATGATGTCCTGTTCAAAGCACAACATCTTCCTCCGCTAATCCGGGTCCGGGTCGCAGGGGCAGCATTCTAAGTAGGGAATCCCAGACAATCCTCTCTCCAGCCACATCCACCAGCTCCTCCGGCAGGACCCCAAGGCGTTCCCAGACGAGATTGGAGATATAATTTCTCCAGCGTGACTTGGGTCGACCCGGGGCCTCCTGCCAGGAGGACATGCTCGAAACACCAAAATCCAGGAGGCATCCTGACCAGATACCTGAACCACCTCAGCTTGCTTCTTTCGATGAGGAGGAGCAGCGGTTCTACTCTGCACCCTATCTCTAAGGCTGCGCCCGGCCACCCTGCGGATGAAACTCATTTCGGCCACTTGTATCCATGATCTCGTTCTTTCGGTCATTGCCCAAAGCTCATGACCAAAAATGAGGATTACCGGTAAATCAAGGGCTTTTTTTCCTGGCTCAGCTCCCTCTCCACCATGACAGATCAGTTCAGCATCCGCATCACTGCAGACATTGCCCAAATCCGCATGTCGATCTCCTGCTCCCTTCTTCCCTCACTCGTGAACAAGACCCCAAGATACTTAAATTCCTTCACTTGAGGCAGGGCCTCTCTCCCAACCCGGAGTTGGCAAGCCACTCTTTTCCGGTCGAGAACCATGGTCTCAGATTTGGAGGTGCTGATCCTCATCTCAGCCGCTTCACACTTGGCTGCGAACCTACCCAGCAAGAGCTGAAGGTCAGAGCCTGATGAAGCTAGGAGGACCACGTCATCCGCAAAAAGCAGAGACGAGATTCGGATTCCAACCCTCACTGGGAACATTTCCAACTTACTGTCGGCTATGCTGACCAAGTTCACTCTCCTCTGGTAAAGAGACTGAATGGCCCTAAACAAAGGGCCCCATACTCCTGGTGTGCCCCCCATAGGGTGCCCCTAGGGACACGGTCATAAGCCTTCTCCAAATCCAAAAAACACATGTAGATTGGTTGGGCAAACTCTCATGCCCCCTTTATGACCCTAGCAAGGGTAAAGAGCTGGTCCACAGTTCCACAGCCAGGACGAAAACCACATTGCTCCTCCTCAATCTGAGATTCAACTATTCTCCGGACCCTCATCTCCAGTACCTTGGAGTAGATCTTTCCAGGGAGGCTGAGGAGTGTGATCCCCCTATAGTTAGAACACACCCTCTGGTCCCCCTTCTTAAAAACACCCCAGTCTGCCCCTTCACGGGAACAGCCCCCGATGTCCATGCAATGTTGCAGAGACGTGTCAAGCTCAACAGCCCTACAACATCCACAGCCTTGAGATACCCAGAACTGATCTCATCCACCCCCGGAGCTCCACTCCTGTTTGACTACCTCAGCAACTTCTGCCCCTGAGATTGGACAGTCCATACCCAGGTATCCAAGCCCTGGTTCCTCCTCGGAATACACATTCAAAGTATTCCTTCCAACGCCTGACTATAGCCGCAGTCGACGTCAGCAGCTCCCCATCCCCACTGTAAACAGTGTGAGCTCCTCCCACACCCGAGATTTTACCTTGGTGACTGCCACTTCTGCACCCTGCTTGGCCATCCGGTACCTGTCTGCTGCTTCTGGAGATCCACAGACTAGCCATGCCCCATAGGCCTCCTTCTTCAGCCTGACTGCTCCCTAGCACCAGCCACCTTGTGACTACAGCTAGTAATAGCCGCGTCAACAATCGCAGAGCGGAACAAGGTCCATTCGGACTCAATGTCCCCTGCTCTCAGGATGCAGTCAAAGCTCTGCCAGAGGTGGAAATTGCAGACCATCTTGACGGGTTCCATGTCCCAATAGCCAGTTTCCTTGTTTGGGGATCGGATCGCCAAAGCTCCCACCTCAGTCTGCTACCCGATCCACATTGCACCGGACCCTTCATGTTCCTCTTGTGGGTGGTGGGTCCACAGTTGGATGAGACCATGTATCCAGTTCGGGTTGGGCCCAGCCATGCCCCGCGGGTCCCAAACCCAGGCCTGGCTCCAGGATGGACCCCAGTAACCCTCTGGGCTGGGTACTTGGACTCTTTGTTTTTCCATCTTCTGATCTTCTGAGCCGTTCTTTGTCTCACCCTTTACCTAAGACCAATTTATCATGGGAGACCCTACCAGGGGCACCAAGTGCCCCAGACAACAGTTGGCGGTTCAACCGTTGTCGGTTGATGGTTGAAGAAAGAGACAACAACATGATTAACCTGAGGAGTCAACTGGGTAACAAACAGGGGCTGTTAAGTACTTATCCTGTTAAGCATGCTTTGAAAAATTATTGGTTGGTTTTTGGAACAGCTTTGATTGGCCAGAGTGGTTCACAGAGGTACAAAGGTGGTGCCAGGAAGATGTTAACTGTGGGGCTCATAAACAAGCTGGAGTAACACCACGGGCACCTCTTATGTATTCAGTCACTTCATGTCATTATTAGAGGCTTGCAGTTGATATATTGATCCCTCTGTCAGAAACTAAACGTACCGATAAATATATCATGGTGGTAGGAGAGTCCTATTTGCCCACAAAATGGTTTTGCCCATTGATATAATGTTAAACATTGAAATTCTCATCGGTTAACAGATGTGTTGAAAGAGTCACAGAAAGTCTTAACTACAGTAGTGGAAGCAGTAAAGAAACACCAGGCTAGAGAGGCAGACAATCAGAAGTTAAATTTGACTTCAAAACACAATATCAATTATTTTCAGTGTGGTTAAAGAATAACACTCGAAAGAAAGGGGTGAGGCAAAAAAAATACAGAAGCGGTTTAATGGTCCTTATAAGATCATTATTTCAATCAGTTAAAACCTTTGTTGTTCAATCAGTTAAAAATCTGTTTCTTCCTCTGTTACAGAGCAGATGACCAGCAGGTTGCAGGTTTGCATCTCGTGCTGTACTCAGCGAAGCGAGTGAGTGAGATTCATGGGTGTTCTGTTTACCCTTCCTGTATGAACTTTGGCCTGGGAGATGTTAGGGTCGTGCTGTTACCTAACCCACATTTGTTCCTAAGGTTGTTAACTCTGCTTATAATTGCAGCGCTGTGGAGCTGAGGGCTTTTCACCACTTCACCATTTACTTCAGGAAAAGATCGGAGGCTGCATTGCTAGTGTTCGGTACATGCTTTGCGAATTTGCACAGACAGAACAAGAGCTTTCAGGAGGAGTGACCAGCTGTTTGTGTCCTGGGCTCCTCCATACAGAGGTAAGCCTATCTCATCCCAGAGCTTGTCATGCTGGCTGGTGGAGGCAATTAGCCTGGCCTAACATACAGTGGGCTTCCTGCCCCTATAGGGGCTTAGGGCTCATTCCTCTTGGGCTTTATTCAGGGGTGTTTCTGATATTTGTGCTGCTGCTAGCTTGGCTACACCACACACATTTATTAGGTTTTACTGACTTGACATCACTCGAATGTGCTAGAGGGATCTGGTTATAACACGTGTGTGTCACGCTGGTTTGACATGTCAGGCCAGTAGATCTGGAACGATGGTGAGCAAGAAGGATGCAGAAGCAAGACGTCACTAGACAGGGGTTTAATATATGGTCACACGACAGGGGAAACATCACTAAACAATGACCAGACGGCAAACAGACACGAAGGGCAAAAAAATTATCTATATTTTGAAAAGGAGCTGAGGAGCCAGGGGTAGCCGCTGTCACCTGGATTAAAAAAAAACAAAAAAAAAAACGATTCATCTTCTACTGACACTGCTGTGTTCCAGGATAAGACCACATGGTTTATGCTTATAATGGCAAGTCCACTGAGACTTCTTGCATCATAGAAGCTCTTAAGTGAGTTTTAATCAGTTTCATCTTTAAAAAAAGCAGCAACCGTTGTAGCAGAGCAAAAAATTTGCACAGTGCATCTTTTATGAAGGGTGGTAGTAGCCTAGTGGGTAACACACTCACCTATGAACCAGAAGACCCAGGTTCAAATCCCACTTACTACCATTGTGTCCCTAAGCAAGACAACTGCCACATCAAACTGCATGGAGGGTGACTGCATCAGTTTACTGACATACTGGATCTTGCTGAGAATGTCATACCATGTGGCAGTACAAATGCAAAAGTGACACTTCCAGGTCAGTGCGGGCCCTGCCTCTGTATGTCCCCTTTGACGCTTCTTGCGTCCCTCTCTACCCCACGCAGGGAGGCGGTCCCGGACCCTCCGTCAACCGCTTATTGCACTCCCAGTTGTTGCATTCTGTTGACATGCAGCCCCTCTGTTGACATGCAGCAGGCCCTCTTTCTGCCTGTCCCAGCTGGATCCTCATGCCATCCAGGGGGCTCTGGTGCTCCGCCCCTCTGGAGGCGGACCAAGGCCCATGCTTGGCCCGCCCTGCTTACCAGTTACTGGAGAACGCAAAAACGTATGTTGCCACAAATTCCAACCTCTTATTTTACATTTTAACATCGTATTTTCATTTTATATACGACAGTTTTTTTATTTAAAAAATTGGCACAAATCTGAAACCATTATTAACAACCCAAAATTAATCTAGTCGCATGCTAAAGGACAAGGGCGACATCCATGTCTGTACGATCTGAATGTATTTAGCAAGGCTGGCCCATGACATAGGCAGCTTAGGCAAGTGATAAACATTCCACTATTAAAATTGATATTAATGTGTCTTAATATGAAAAAGAAACAAGCCCACATGAATTTACCTGCCTAGCAGGCAAGCCTATTAAATAGTAATAGTAATAATAATGGTACGTAACCATTGCATTGTGCGGTAATGATCGGACAGCAAACACAACCTTCCAGTCTATAGTACCAAATTTTCCACATGATCTGCTGCTTGTACATTTGTTTCGGTGACTGGTTAAAGTGTTTATGCATGTTGTAAATTTGTTTTATTAAATGTTAATTTGATATGCAATTCTCGGCCACTGTCGTCAGATGATGTGTTTTAATTATCGAGGCAGATATAAGCAAATAAAGTGCTAGAAAAGGTGAACTTGTCGGATCGACAGCCCTATTATACAGTGCAGTCTGCATCATACATGCAATTTATTTCTTCATTTATATTTTTTTTGTTATGTTAACTATATTCAGTTGTGCATAAAATACTTGCTCATGTGATTGGAAAGTCTTTTAGTTTTCATTTTAATCAAATTTAAGGAACGTCCCATTGTTTTTTGTATCATCATTAATGCAGCACAATTAAAGCCTCACACCTCCAATGCTGTGAGTTAAATCTAGCATGCTCTCCCCGGGTTGGCGCAGGTTTCCTCTGGGTTTGGTGGTTTCCTGCATTGGGTGAATTGAGTGAAGTATGTGTGTGTGTGTGACAGGTATTCTATCATTTCATCCTACTCGGAAGGTCCTACCAAAGGCAACTGCGCATGCGCACGCCTATAAATTGCTGCCATAGCACGGTTTTCAAAGTGTAGTTGGAGTACGTAAAGGAAAACACGGTAAGTGCAGCACCAAATACTAGCTATCAGAACATACCTGTGGTTTTTGGACAATAAAGTGTCATAATTGATATTCAAACAGATAAAACACTGACGGTAGGACAATCTGATGGGTGTTTCTGAGCTTGTGGTTTATGGTATAACAGTATAATTACTATATAAACAAGTTGCACATCGCATTTGTACAGCTAGCAGGAACAGTCGCTATAAAAATATGCTGCGGCAGGAAATTCTGACAGGGCAGGAGAATCCGACAGAACACCGGACACTGCTCACTGTCGACTCCGTGTCGGTAGGGGGCGGCACTCTGCAGACGGATGATATGAAGTGCCGAGATTTGCTCCGTCATACAGGAAGTGCTGAGCAAAAAAGACGACAACAACAACAACCCCAGCGAGGCATGTGACGCAAAATCCCGGGGTGGCTTTCATCGTCTCTCGTCCGACGGACCTCCGCACCCCGAAACGCCCTCGTCAGACGCAGCGCGGGATGGAGCAGCAGCACATACAGGCGAAGCTCGTAGAGCTGCTGAGGAGCGACGGCATCGCCCTGTGGAGTTCCCCGTACACGACGGGGGACAGCGGGGCCGGACGGCAGCACATGAAAGTAAGTAGTCTGTCCCTTTCCGTCCCTGTCATTGCTGGCTTCGCAGCACAACCTGACGGGACGCTTTCCTAGGAGCTCGCAGAGAAGTACGCCGCCGTCGTCGGCCTGCCCCTGGTGGACGTGGAGACCGCGCTGGAGAACGTCAGGTCGCAGGCTGTCAGTAAGGGGAAGGGCAACAAGATGTTCAGCGAGACGCAGGTGGCCACGTTGGACGTCTTCCTGCCCGCTAAACTGACCAAGGTTGGCAGGTTCATTCATTAATGCGCTCCGATCCTCGACAGCGTTCATATGATGTGTCTGAAAGCTACTGCTCACATTCCAGGGCTCTAGGAAAAGGAACTTGGCAACCAAACTGGATGTCACCACCCAAAACCTGAAGGACATGTGAGCTGATTAAATACCAAGTCTTTGCTCTATTTGTGTGTGTGTGTGTGTGTGTGTGTGTGTGTGTGTGTGTGTGTGTGTGTGCGCGCGCGCTCTTACAAAGTTTTGTTTTGTTTTTTAAGGATTTGTGAGAAATGTGGTGTGAAGCACATTAAGCTGATCTTCAATGGAAAGACACTGATATCTGGTAGGTTGTTCTGCAGCAGGTCCCCAGACTTGTCTTCTATACATGTACATGCAGCAGGACGCAATATTTTGCCGTGTGTTTCTGTCCAGATAAGAGGCTCGACGAGCAGAATGTGAAGCACAACAGTAAACTGATGGTGGTAAAAGAGTCAGAGCCGGAAGAGAGGAGGGATGTGGCAGAGGTCGAGAAAAAGGCCCGCATGGACGAGGAAAGTCTTCAGAGAACTCAGAAGGGCTTTCAGATCCTCTCCGAAAGAGGTAATGAATAACAGCACAGGCTCTTATTGGCTTTGGTTTTATATTCATGCTTGTTTTTGGTTTTATATTCATGTCTGAATTTCAATCTGCTCATTTAAGATGGAAGTGAAGATCCAACAACCACTCCATTTCTGGAAATTGCAGATCAGAAAGGAAATCCGCTCGAGATTCCTGACGGTGAGAAAAAGGTATAAAAAGTCACCCCTGCAGTGAAATTTATTGGGTATGAAAATGTAAAGCGAAATATCGAGATGAATGTCTCTCTTGCCATATTCAGGCCCTTATGCTGGCTATGGGCTTCCATGAGAAGGGCCGAGCTCTGATGAAGCGAAAGGATTATGATGCTGCGCTGTCTCACCTACTTCAAGCTGATGAGCAGTTTGGGTAAAAATTAGTTGCTTCTTAAGAGGCCGCTGATTGGTCGAATTTTTTGGTATCCCGTCGTGCAAACTGGACGTTGTGCGTGCTGTGTTTGTATGTAGTAAGTGTGGGTCCACGCTGCTGAACACTGTGGATAACTATGCGGTGCTCCAGCTGGACATCGTGTGGTGCTATCGCGCTCTGGAAGCCCTCTCCTACCTGCAGGACAGCAAGCAGAGGCTGTGCAAGGCAGAGAAATGCTTTCAGAGGTGCTATGGAGAGCAGCAGGAGCGATTAATGAAGATCAAGGTGTTTTACTTAATTTTTTTATATCTTACATTTAACATTACGCTTCACACATTTCATTTTTCTGTTTCTTCAGTCTGTCAGTGGAGAAGTGAACACATTTTGATTTCAGGGAGTCTGAAACTGTGTTTTTTTTCTGATAGGGAAGTGCTGGTGGGGAAGAAGTGCTGTTCCTGAGGCTATATCTTCTGCAGAGTCTACAAGCTTACTTGGAAGGCCATGCAGATGAAGCAAAAAGAAAATTAACAAAAGTAAGTCGAGCAAAAAGTGCTCACTCACGTAGCACACAGTATTCTTATAGGTTATTTCTTTTAATCATTAGGTTGAGGACCTGTATCAGCGTCTGTGTGTGGACCAGGAGAAAATGACCCAGGTCATGGCACTTGGCTACAGTGAACAGGACGCCCGTCTTGGTTTGAGGACCTGCCATGGAGACGTGGAAGCAGCGGTCCGGCATATCTCCCAGAGGAAAGAGGTACCACTATATTAGCAATTAGCAAACATGGCTGCCCACTGCTCACAAAGGGCGATGGGCTAAAAGCATAGGACACATTTTGTTGTGTCACCGTGTGCTGTGCTTCACAATGTCAATCACTTCACTTATACACAGAAAAAGGGTATTTAGGGCAATTGCAATGCTGTGGGTATTTAGCAGTGTGCACGCAGATGTATAGTAGTGTATTTAGCAGGGTAATAATGCAGCTCCATATTCACCGCATCATCCACCAGCCATCCACCAAAATCGTAAAAAAAACAAATTTTATGTGACTGTTTTTTGGTCAAACTTCTGTTTTTAAATGTGCTTTTTAAATCCAGTTGACTTGACTTAAATTGGTGTCATGTGGGCTTGTCTTACAGGAGAAAGAAGATTTGAAGAAAAGGGAGCAGAGGAAAAGGCGGCGCCGCATAGAAGGCATCAACACCCTAGTGGAGCTGGGCTTTAGCAAGGACAAGGCAAGTCAGGCCCTGAAGAAGGCCGGCGGTGATGTGGACAGAGCCTATGAGGTGAGTTTCTCTTGAGGAACATAGAAATATTGGACTAATCATTTTTCATGGTAATATGGCAAAGCATTTTTTTTTTTTTCCCAAAAGCTTATCATTTCATAAGAGCATTATCATCCTCCCAGTATCTTCATCATCAATAAATGTAGACTCTGTACCAGGATCATCGCGATCATTTTACAATCATCATCAAACTCAATACCGATACTAAGTATTACACTCAATACTGCAGGGGGAGAAAAAACAAACAAACACAAACTTTTCAATGATTTCTTTATACTACATAAAAAATGAATGAAGAAATATGTTGATAAATAGCAAAAAAAAAAGAATAAATGAATGAATATATAAAAAAAATGAATAAATTAAAGAAATTTATTTACTATTTTTCGAGCCTAACAAAAAGGCACTTCTTGCTTCTCATGTCGCAGAAGTGAAAAACATATGCGCGCTGTGCAATTACATAGTTGTAAGACGCGGAAAGAGAAGCGAAGAGACAGACACTCTCATAATGAACAGTGGCAATTAAAATATTTTATTTTGTTTGAACAGCAGCTTATTCCCCTCTAGAATAATTTGCAGTGATGATCTTACAAATGCTGTGCTAAACCTGTCCTGAACTTCTTGCAAATTGACTCCACATCTTTAGCTTTCCTTCGCTCATCTGGTTGATATCTGAAATACTTCCAGACGGTGCTCTAGCTTTTTAACAGCCGCTGCCATGTTTAAAGTGCGTCTCTCATGTAAATAGTTGGTCCTCCAGGTAGTCGGGTGAAGGGCTGTCTGCAGCAATGCCTGGTGAAAATTGCTGTAGTATGCCAGAGATTTCCGTGAACCAGCAGATGCAAAACTGGATACCAGTGCTATTGCTATGATATTGGAATTGATGCTACATTTTCGTGTCAGTTAGTATCCGAGAATAGATTTTTAGTTATTTTTTTTATTTTTTGGAAATAAATCAGGAACGCTTTACGGTGCTTTCACACCTCCAGGCTTTTAGTCCGTTCGAATCAAACTCAAGTTTGTTTCCACCTTGGTGTTGTTCGTTTGGTCTGGTGTGAACATTGTAATCGCACTCCGCACCGAGACCCCCGAAAAGAGGTGGTCTTGATACGAATCAAGTATTGAACTCTGGTGCGGTCCGCCTGGTGAGAACAGTGAATTATGAGTAAATTTCAGTCTAGTAATTTATTTTAATATATATTATGAATCACGGAGAAAGGTAGTACAGTGCCTCACATTTGGTCTGATGACTGCATTTCACACGATCGTGTAGCAGCTCACGACAGAAGATCTACTTCCTGTATTTACTTTTGTTGTTCCCGCAGCGGCACATCTGCCAATAAGCAGAGAGAAGATTGACAAAAGGTCCTAAAGGAAACTGTTTACATGAAGTGGGGATGTCCTTCGTTGCCACGCATATTTTACATGATGGCAAGAGGTTGAATAGTAACATTTAAATCAGGCTTAATGTAAGGATATGAACAATTTTGAACAGTGCTGATTCATTAACACCAGCTGAAATGCTGATCAACAAGGTATGTTTAGATGGATAAGTTCTGTTTTGCATTGACCAGAGCCATTTTCCCCTGTCCTAGATACTGCTCGATTTTGATAATCTAGTAGATGCACCAAGTAACGCTGCTGGGAGTCAGCTTGAACTAAGCATGCAGGACAAGATTGATCAGGTAAATATGCTAATGAGATGTTGTCCTGTCAGTGTGGTTTTGAATTGCTTTAATACACGACCTTCTCTGCAGATGGCCTACCTTGGATTTAACAGAGAGATGGTGGAGGCTGCACTAAGGTTGTCTGACTGGGAGGTGACCCTGGCCACTCAACTGCTGTTGGACAACCAGGGTACTCTGCCAACAGATCTGTTATCGCCTTCACCCCCGTCATCAATGTCTGAAGAGCCCAGCACCTCCTCTGAGTCCACAGGTGACTGGTACATCCAGAACTTAGATTTATAGTAAACAAGTCAGGAATAATTACAACATTTCAATTTTGTTATGTTCAGGCATATCTACTGGAAGCTTCTGAGCTTGCATCACGATTAATTGATGATAGCGAGTCAGTCAGACAGACAGACAGAAAGGTGGACTGGAAATTGATTGAAAAATACTCAGGCAGGTATAACACAGCAGTGGATCATGTGCTCGTCACTGAAGGTGGCTCCTCACATATGTTGGAACTGTATCAGTGAAAGTGAAGTGATTGTCATTGTGATACACTGCAGCACAGCATGTGTCCTCTGGCAGTGACATGCGCATAATAGATCATTAATAGTCACAAAACCTACAAAACTTACTTCCTTACATACAGAAGCTGTTTAAACAAAAGTATAGGGTTCACAACCTTGAATATCCCTGTAGTGAGTAGATCATCCAGAAGATGGTGCTAACTTGGACACTACTTGTATGTGATCGTATCTACTATTTACTATACATAGCAATAGTATGTATTTATTGGATTAAATTATTGGATTGCATTTTTTATTATAATGGCTCTGAATATTTTTGTAGCATCTGGGAGTTCGGATGCAGATCTTGTTGATGAGGTCCTGCAGGACATCCCCCAGCATGAGGAAGACTACCTGGACCTTACACTCGAGGAGGAAAGCGACCTCATTGCTCAGATTAAGTCCTTTCTGGAGAAGACCCATGCACAATCAAGCTGAGCTGTCTTTGTAAGATCTTGCACTCAAAATCAAATGTGTTTAAGGGTTTAACAAAAAAAAAAGCATTTCAGCCCATTCATTGATTATTTACGTGAAGCTGCTAAAAATAAAATAGGGGGAGAAAGGAAGAGTAGCCATAATTTAAAGTAAAAAATTATCCAGGTATGTTTCGTTCCCTATTTTATAGTAGACGATCTAATTTTAATGATCTTCGGATGGTAATATTGTTTTTAGCCACCATCTCTCTTTTTTGTTCTTCTATGATAATGCAGGCATTCTCTTTTTTTTTTTTTATGCTACTGACAGTTCACCCAAAAAAATGTAATTAATAAATAAATAAAAATCTGATTAAAGATATTTATATTTCATTAGTAAAGCAATGCAGTGTGTTTTGGTATTAACTGTCTGCTAATTAATTCACTGTAAAGTGGTTTATGCACTAATGACCAAATGGCTAAATTAAACTGGTTTTCCTTGTTTGTTGTGGTTGAGTGATTCTATTTTAGTAGTTTGGAAAACTGTATTGGGCAAATTGGGTTTGAAGTTCTGCATTTAATACATAAGAAATAACAAGATTTGCATATGCCTTTTAGCATTTCCTTTTAAAGCAGTTTACATCAATTTGCTGCATTGTACTGTATTAAATCTCATATTAACGTACTTGTATCTTAAGCATCTGTTGTGCTTGTTAATGTACAGTAGCTTGTACTTGCTGTTGGAACTGAAATATACAACATGTGATGAGATTTGTTATGGGAGCACTTGATTTATTGGCTACCATTTTAAATAATGTAATGACGTGTGATACTTTGTACCCTGACACCACAGGGGAAAAAAAAAAAAAAAAACCCACACACAACCCAAACGTTCAGATTGACAGACACAGACACTCCAGCGTTTGATAAAATACTGTCTTTGTCAGAGTTCGGCTCGTTTATTTTACATTTTCTGAAAGAGAGAGCTGGGAGAAGTCACAGTCTGTGGCTGGACGCTGGATGTAGTGGCTGGGGTGGGGCAGGGTGAGGTGGGGGTTTAAAAGTAGTTGACGACCCTGCGGATGGACTGGATGTTGGGGTTCTGGGCCTGCCACTCGTTGTGACTGCAGTAGCATCCTCTCTCCACGATGTACATGCGGCCACGGTAGTTTGGCTCCTCGTACATCACCCAGCTTCAGGGGGAAAACAAAGGGAGCGTGAGGGCAGGAAATCCAGTCTTACAGTTGTTGAATATATGGAATTATTAGATACCTCTGGAGTCATTTAATACAAAAACATGCAGTAACTAACAACCACACCCAACCAGATCGCGGAGGACTGCGGGCAGGGGTGTACTTACGCGCCATCACCATAGACCCTGACAGAGTTGATGCAGTTCTTGCTGAAGCCGCGGCTCTGGAGGAAGGGGCAGTCATCGCACAGCTCCATACAGTGGCCGGAGTAGTTACATCCCTCGTACAGCTCAACTCTGTAGTGCTCGCCATGCTGCGTTTCACACGAGACACAACGCACGTCACAACACTGACCACGGACCGGTTTCATCTGGCTCTCCAGCCTCTGAGGGGTGGTCTACCACTACGTACCATCCTGATTGGCTTGCAAGAACCCATGTGGTCGTTGTGAGCGTTCCAGCGCTGGTACTCGGGGTACTCGCCGCGCTCCAGGATGTACTGCTGGCCCTTGAAGTCTGGGTGGTCGTAGCAGATCCAGGCCCCGCTCTCCACGCGGATGGAGTTGACGCGGTTCATGAAGCCACGGTCCTGGAAATTATCGCAGTCGCCGTACACCTCCAGCTTCCTTCCGGTGAAGCATCTGCCCTCATAAAACACAATCTGCAGAAAACAGACACACACGCCGAGGGAGATTGAAGAGTGCAGTGTGTAATAGGTCAGAGCTGACAATGGAGGGACTGACTATCATTTTCCTTGATAGGGGTCTGGGCTGTGTGATATTTATTGAGTGGCATGCTTCTCAAAGGTCGGAAGATGGACAGTCCAGCACGATATATCCTTATCTAATGCATTATAAATTCATGAAGAGATTTTTGGGGACACTGACTGTCAAGCTGGACTTCCGTTTCCTCATTAGCACCAACTAAAATGTTCCTTTATCATCTTAAATTACATAGATTCCAGCATGTGCTTTAAAATTAATATATGTATATTAAACTAATAATATATATATATATATATATATATAAAACACAGACCAAATCACACATATATAACTGTCAATAGATTAGGCTGCTGTAGTATAGAAGACCAGGACATGGTTCCAGGTCCATTCCGTTCCCACTACAAAGAAACTGTCCTTCAAACTGGTCCACAAAACAGTGCACACCCCTCACACTGCTTTTAATCACAAAACAAGACCCGGCCCCCTCATCAGGGAATGACATGCACCCTATCACAGCATCCTCTGTGTGCTGGCCAGATTGACTCTTACCTTTCCAGAATACTGCGACATTTTCCACTGGATGCTGTCCAACCTGACCCACAATTAAGAAAGTGTGACACTGAAAAAGTTGGACAGCCCAATATATATGTCACGGCGAGTGTGCGACGGTATCGCGAGGTTTGCCCAACAATGGCCACACAATGAGGGGCTTACAGCTTCTGCTTGGTTGACACTTTCTCTTCACTCTTGGCAGTGCTGATTCTGGGTTTTGGCTGGAGGGGGAAATGCAGGTAGACAATGGATTTTGCTTGGCCCAGGTTTTGCGGAGCCATTATCCTTCTCTTTAGAGCACACTGAATGTATGGGATGGGCGAGTGGCTCGGGAAAGAGAGCACTGGCATGGGGGGGGGTTGAAGTGTGGGTGATCCTGAGTTGCCATAGCAACCAGGTGCAATGCAAAGTGTTGATAGGAGAGGGAGAGATACTCTGCTCATCTTTCAGCGGCCTGCTCTCCATCTCTGTGATTGTGTTCTTTCTGATTGACTACCACAGTGTGATCACAAGTATATTAGAAATCAATAATTCTACAGAAAAATGAAAAAAAAAAATTATAAGATGGTTAAATTATATGGCAAGATAGAAAAAAAATTCACTTGTTCTTGCAAACAAGTTTCTAAACCCGGACCAAATCTCTTACACGTGCAAGTCAATTGTTCCGAAATTAAAACAATTAAAACATTTTATTGTTGCCAATATTTAATTTTTGCATAAATACATAAATTTGGAATGAAGTTGTGACTTTGTATCTGCTGTTTTAAGAGTAACACAAATATTAAAATCGATGCAGGTTCAGGAATTGCGCTGCCATCGCTGACCCTTCACAAGGTCAGTCAAAAAGGCAAAGATATGCTACGCAGCCAGAGAAAGTGACGTTTTGAGCAAGGTAACGAGAGTGTGGACTGGAGCTGAGGTTTAATTGTAATGGAGACACACTCACCTTCAGCATATAAAAGATGAGCAGAGGAACTTATCTGTGGCAGAGGAGCTGTGTGCCTACCGCCTCGCGTCACATTATCAGATTATATTACTGCCCTTGAAAGCAGGAGCGTTTCATCGATCCATGAGGCATCCATTAGAGTATGATAATCCCATTTTATTGAGTCTAAATTCCTCTGTAACCTGCACAGTTACCAGCCCAGTGACCTTGACATGAGGTGTCGCACAATGAAGATATCAATCATTCGTCTAAAAGGGAATATTAGATGGTAGTCTGGGGCTTGTTCGCTAAAGTAAGAAATAAATACGTAGATTAAACAAGAAAGAAAAATGATCATTAATGATGTTTGGGCATGTGGTGTAACTCTTTATAAAAATATCTGCAAAGACTGTGTTCTAGGGGACGGAAATAATTAGAAAAATGGTAGTCTGCTTCCCTTCTTTAAAGATACAGAACATGAATGACCAACCGTGTCTTTCTTGTTTTATCAGTTTATTTAAGTAAATCCACTAGCAAACAAACCCCACGTTTAGCACTTGCTCGAGTTCAAAACCAGTGACCTAAAGTATTTTAAATGTTGCATATCCCACTACTGTAATCGAACCCAACATATGAAATTGAACAGTCCGCCATAAATTTTGGGTCTTGCATTACATTATATAACAAGCTCTGCTCCGTTGCAGGGATGATCCACTTTCACGTATTGTTGCCACACTCGGATTGAACACCTTCGTCATTTAAATCACACAAAGAAAATATTTTATTGGATATTAAGGTCTCTGGATATATTGAGTTAATAGACAAACATATTATTGCAATAGATGATGATTGCTTCAAAATATTGAGATTAAAAGCAAAAAATAAAAGCACAAAAAAAAAAAACATGAAGCAGTCTTCCATGTCAGGTACCTACAATATCTTTTCTCAAGAAATGAAATTTTTAACAAGAGTAGGACATAAAAAGTATTAATTGTCCATGAAAATCTTTCATCACAACCATTTAAGTTTTTTTTTTAGTCTCTGCTGCATCCCTTTCATTTCTCACCATTAATTATCACGTCTTGTACGAGTATAACTGCATGAACGTGCGATGCCACCTTTCGACCGCACTTTTTCTCACTCAGGATTTAATCAAACACTTTGGACTGTAAATTCCACAGCACAGAACCCCCCCCCCCCCCCTTTTTTTTTTTTTTTAACACTGGAACACACTGGAACACACACTCAAGGCTCCCAGCAGCCAGCGTAGTGAAACAACATCCTGCTTTTAATGATTACAATCAAAAAAGTTCATCAACATTCACTACAGGGCAGAATGAATGCTGGCAACTTTATTGGCCGTAATTACTGTTTTTAAGAAATACCATGTACAAATCTGTATAGGTGCGGGACAGGAGTGGTTGTCAGGTAGAAAAGATGAGGAGGAAAAGTAAGGCTTGAGATTCATCAGGTCTGCTTCTCAGAAGGCGGGATGAGGGGGGCGGGGTGGTCGGGTCGGAGGAGGTTGCCCTAAGCTGAGAGGAATGGTTACTCCTACAGTAAATCTCAGAGTGTCCCTCTGTTTCTTCCAAAAAATTAAAAACCAAAAGCAAAATCCACAACTAAAAAAACATAATCATGAATTAAATATAAAAATTACGTAATGCTATTGTTTTTCTTTTTTTTTAATGGATGAAAACAGGCAGTTAGCCACTTCAAGTAGAGGGATTTCCCAGTGTCCAGTGCTGTGGTGCAGGGTGCTGGGGATGGCGGGGCTGGAGGAGGGTGGGGTCGAACCAGGGTCTACATCAGTGAGCAGGATGTCCGTCCTTGCGGGGCGCCGCCGTCTATCTTCTCCGCCTCCAAGATTATCCTTTTAAAGACCTCGACTGCAGTCTGAACCAAAACAGAAGAGTGAGCAGCGTTTAGTTCACAGTATCACCAGAGGATGCATATCTATGCTAACTATAATACAACCTAAACTTAAGACACCCCCCCTTCTTTTTCTAACAATAATTAAAACTTAATATTAGGCTACAATGTCCTGTAGTTGGATTTTGGAGCCATCTGCTGGTATCGCATGTTTAAGTTTAGACACATTTTAAGAAAGAATAAAAACTGACATGCAGTCAGGTTGTTCTGGCATATTTATGAAATTTTCATGCAGGAGAGAAAAAAAACTTTTAACCATAGTATTCTGTTGAATAGACTTGGAATTGACAAATCGATGAATCAAAATAAATATATGGTGTCATATAAGGAATCACCGCTAGATGGTTCTTTGAAGTTCTTACAGAACCAAATATATCACTTCTCCTTCCATCACACAACGTTCTCATAACATTTTTCAACAGTAAATATGAGAGACTCATTTTGCAGCTCTATGCAATGCAATGCTGTTTTTAATTATTTGACCCGTCTGAGAAAGACTGTAAATACAAGCAGGAGTGTGCAGGGCTGCTAAACGGTTCGGTATGTCACTTGTCTCAAAGCAAAAATATATCTTAAAAAAAAACCCAACTCTCATGACACAACAACCTTACAGAATCGACAATTTTGCCTCCACAAGAAATGATTACAGAATAATTAGGAAAGAATGCATATTATGTGTTCAATTTAAAAGTCAGTGTCATTATACCATGGAAGGGGAGGACCCTATACAAAAAATCTTTATTTTTATACTGGAAAGACAAACATTTAGGACTCTACTTCAAGAAAGGGCAAGTGGAAACGGGAAAGGCATACTCTCACAGTGGACACTGCACACTTGCACCACATCTGAAATACAAAACACATTACAACCATTAATACAATTAATACAAACCCCTGAGTAGGGCTGCAGGGATTAACGATTTGACGATTAGTCGTAGTGTGAAAGTTTATCCACCACCAACACTTCCCCAACATCGCAAAAGAAAAATCCACTGAAACCAAAGACGTAGAATAGAGTGACCCACGTGGACTAAGTGAAACACACACAAAACACTTCAAGTGGATCATGGCTGAAGGCCAACTAGAGACAACCAACAATGGGACTACTCCACCTAGTGCTTTAAGTCTCCTGTGTGGGAATAGTTTGGGTACCCAAAAGATGCTAAAGGAGAAATCCAGGATTTCTGTACACACAATTTAAGGTATAGATTCTACGTGCATGAGGAGAAGGGGGTTATAGAGTGCTAAAGCTGCCAAAATTCGCTACTTAACAGGCACACATGCTAAAAGAGTTGTAAAATACGTATTTTTACAAAAAAATGTTGTAAAAGGCAGCCTTAAATCTGCCAGAACATAGTTTATACAGGGTTTTATTGTTTAAAAAAAAAAGCTTAATCTATCTTAATCCACTAAAAAACATGGACAACATTAAAATAATTTAGCAGTGTAGTGTTGTAGATTACTGATTGAAGATTGCACTTTGGTTCCTTTTTGTCTATAACAAGCATTATGTAAAGAAGAATGGATTGTGCAGAGAGTAGAGGCAATATTCTCTCTCCTCATCGATGCTCACCTTTTTGCACTTCAACTGATTTGTGAACTGTTGAAGCTCTAATGTTTAACATTATTTTCTTATTTTTTATTATTTAAGTTAAACAAACCTGCAGGTTTCAAAAGACAGGTAAACGTCACAGGTCCACATTAATGCAGCCGCCTCACCCAGCGGCTGCCTCGCTCTCTTTATGGTGCCGTGATCGATCAGACTGGGTTCTGCTCAGCTGAGATCAATCAGGGCTGTGCATCAGGCACATGGCTCCCAGCTGTGGATGTCCATCTGGCCCTGGACGTCACAGGACCGTCCTCCACCCAACATCCATTGAAGGAGCAGGCCCTCTTCCTGTCCATCCCAGCTGGACCCTCTCACCATGCTGGGAACTCTCTGGCACTCTGCCCCCCTCTTCACCGGCTACCGGAGGGTCCAGCCCAATCACTTCACTGCCCACACCTCCCTCAGGAGGAGCCCCTAACCCAGCTCCCCTAACCCAAACCAGGAGATGGGAGTGGTGGTTGCCGTGAAGGGGAGACAAGTGTCACGGATCGCATGGGGATTGCGGTCATGGCACGGCGCGAACTGCTGTGGCTAGACCCCCGCATGGAATGGAATACACCTCTCCTGCTTTCAATAAAGTTGCCACAAATTCAGGCATTTTATCAGGCACAATCACAAGTGGGCAGTGGTGGCTTGTGGGCTCGATTCCACTGAGGTACTGAGGAGCAATGCTACTGTTCCCATGCACTGCTCCCTGGGCACCAAGGGTGACGGGTTAAAAGCAGTGGACACATTTTGTTGAGTGCACGTGTGCTGTGTTGCAGTGTTTTACAATGACAATCACTTCACTTCAATTTTAATTTCACAAAAGGTTATCGCGAAGTCCTGGAAGGACTGCTTAGTGTAATGTTAATAAATTCTACTGTATTTCCCTGAGCTGTTACTGAAAATATATATTTTAGACCTGCTGTCTAATGAGGACTGAGGTGCAGCAATCATGGAGCAAGACCTTTAACCCCGTTACTGAGGAATCCTGGGAAAGCAGGTGGAAATCTCCACCAGGGATCCTTATCTCAAGATGGAAACTGGAGCTGCGACATTCAATTAGCAGCTTCCTCTCATCGACTCCTCCACCCTCCTGAGGCCCAGTCAGCCATGTCCTCAGATTCCTCTGAACCCACATGACAGTGAACATATGACAGAATATAATCATTCATGTGTGTGTATCGATTAATATCAAGAACAGTAAGGTCACGAATTGTCTAAGAAGAACATTGTCTGAGCCCTGGTCTGGTCATCAAATTGGAAATCTGTAGATTTAAAAAAAATTGCGGAATAAACAGTCCAAAAAACTGAGCATGACCCCCCAAATAAGATGCAGATGCAACATTCTGCTTTTTCCAGCCGTTAACGGAATTGAACAGGAACATGAGGCTTTATCTGTAAACCATTTTCACCCCTGTTGCAATATGCACCATCAGAAGACACCAGACGCACCATGATTTTTATGTAGACGTTTCAGACGCTGGCCGAAATAAAACATTGGTCTGGATTTTTGCCTCTGTTGCTGGAATAGTTGGTATTTTGTGAATTCAATATCTGTGTTTCTTACGTATGTGAAAATGTAGGTCTTACTGGTAGCTAGAGAAAAGAAAAACAACTACAGGAGAGCCCGCCTTTGAGTACATAGATCAACATTACAAGATATTTATAAAATGGAGAAGGTTTTGGCACGTTAAGTGTTAATGTATATATTTGTGTGTTGGAAATCAATAAAAAAAAAAAAAAAAAAGGTCCCCCTTTATTCTGCAGGGTTTGTGGTCTGTGCATAAGAGCACTGACGTTATTTCTAGCACATTCCTGAAAAGTGCGCTTCTCATGCACACCACACTCAGGGCCCATTAGTGAAGGTGAACCGAGTGGGTGGGTGAGAGCGAGATCGTGACTGGGTGGCGTGGTACGGGCGATGCCTCGTTACCTGGTTCTCTTTCGCGGAGGACTCCATAAACGCAGCATTCCACGATTCCGCCAAGGCCTTCCCTTCTTCGCAGCTGATAACGCTGGCGGAAAACACAGACGTAACAAAAGTAAGATATGGTTCATGTTCTCACACTGCTGAACAAACCTTGGAAAAGAAAACACTCCTCTCCGGAACATATTTGGACAGACAGGCACAGAGGGGTCAGGGTTGGGCCAACGCTGCTCCCAAGTGAACTTGACCCTTCCCATGAAACCAGCAGATACTGGAAATGATTTTGTAATCACGTTGCCAGTTCCAATTATCCTCCTTTGGCATTATAAACCAGGTCATAAAAAACACAAATATAATGCATCGCCTCACGCAGCACATCTATTTGGAAAGATTGCATTACACCTCCCTCTAAAAACAGCCGTTCGCCACGATTCGTGCCACATGAGCGGATCCTGTAAAGCCCCATGCTAACAAGCAAAATTGAATACATACATATTCAACAAAATTAGTCTGAAATTCATGACATGGGTTTAATGAAATTACTGCTGAATGATAAAAAAGCCACAGCTGTGATTGGCCGTTTGCCTTCCCGTCTATGTTGGAGACGGTCGGTTCCAGGTTAATGTGCGGAAGCGAATGCCTGACGAGGGTAAAACGCCTACAACAGCCCTCTCAGCTTCCTGCTGCAAATAAATGGGTTGCGGGGAAAAAAAAAATCAATAAAGAACCAGAGAGCACCTCCTGCACCAGCCCTTTAATTGCATGAACACACAAAATGTTCTAAAATGCTTCTAAATGTGTGTCTTCATGCCCAAAGTGGAAACTGTATTATTACCAAAGTCTCTTCAAAATCCCACAGTAAATAATTATGCCCAAAATGATAAAGCTGAATATATAAACCATGTCTAATACACTCTCTCTACATTAATTATTCTAATCCACAGCAAATCAAAAAATAAAAATATTGATATTTCATTTTTTTTCATTATAATAATTTCTGTAAATACAATTCCATTAAACCCCCACAGTCAGTTACAGTTTCTGAATTCCGAATTTCTGGAGGCACATCTATAGATTTATTTGATGATCAAGTTCCATTTCCTGTTTATTTGTATCAGCAGGGATCCTGAATGTCCGGGATGTCCTGCAGTCCGCTTTATCCTGTCTGAAGCTCTCTGTTCACATTCAATAATGAAAACATTTGTAGAGAGGAAGGGAGGGGCTCGCGTGACACGTTAGGGCGGAGTTCCGTTAGACGACCTGGATTAGTAACTGTCACCTCTCCACCTTTCACATCCACCCAGTACAGACCACACAGTCAGAGGAACCCTGCCTCCAATAAACCACGGCTGGGACATGAGAAAGATGCACTGAACTGGTTCCCAGTGCATCCACTGCTGGGAGCTGATGTGACTGTGCATGTGTGTGTGTGTGTGTGTGTGACTGTGCATGTGTGTAAGATTTACAGCCTTGGGGAATTCCAAAAGAACGTCAGAAGCGTTATCCGTGCTGGCCTGGTCTGATGTATAACCTTTCATTTAGAGTACCTGCACCTTCCCTTCAGTTGGATTCCAGATATGGACATGCATGCTGCTGTGAGGGGGAAGCCAATTTGTACGTGTCCTGCTCTTAATTTAATCTGCAGCTACGATTGCCGTCTGAAGAACGTCGACAGAACTCTGCCTTCATGTTCACAAATGCAATTATACTGGCTCCACACACTCCCTGGGCCTGGAGAGGGTTCTGCACACATAAAAATGGACAGCAGTCACATGACCCACAGACCACAGTTTAATTCCTTCATTTTCATTTTCTGCTTTCATTCGAATTTCAGTTTCATTTAAAGAACAATGTACTTAAGATTTTATTCTTGTCAACACATCATGTCTTGTAAGTGAGCTAAGCATTTTAAAGTTTTTGTATGAAATCAAAAACAAATACGTTTTAAAATAAATAAAAATCTGATTTTATTTTATTTCCATTTTGGAGACATTTATCCTTCTCCTTAATATTATTTTTTTAGTTTCCCAAAACATGTTTTCATTAAGGATTATAACCCTAAAAAAATAACTGTATTTATCATCAAGAGCATGATTGGTGGAGCTGTCTTTCTGCTGCCCTTGACCTTGTCTTCTAATGGGGACTCCAGTGAACCAAAACCATGCCCACACATCACAGCAGAACTGACAGAACCTCCACACCCCCAGCGTGCACAAACTTTTCTACTCGTTCATAACTCATTGATGACCCTGCTGACCCCTCCTGCAGGAACTAGGTGTTAGGACTATGTCCTCTGAAATTTGAAATAAAGTGGACTGCTCTTCATTTTATAAAACGATCTGTTTGATTAATGAAATACATAGTTACATCAGTCTGCTTAACATGTCCTTAACAAGAATTACATGAAGAGTGTGTGGGAGAGAAATACTTCAGCACCTTCGGCACACTGAAATCCACTTTTTTCTTTGGTTGTTATGGAAAATTGCCGACATCCACTTAGCTCCTCTGGCTCTTTCACACTTGCAAAGTAAGAGCGAAATCCAGAAGCTGAGATGAAATACAGAGTGGCTTGCAGGGAATAGGACGTAGTGCGATACGCAGTACTGCACCAGCTCAGATGTTCTGCTGCTGGTGTTGACCGGGAACACACTGCTCCCCGAAGCCCCCCTGCTTAGGCAATACAGGACCCCCAACCCCAATTCCTTCCCACATACACACGTTAAAATAGTAGAATGATTAATGACAAACTTTTATTCGCAAAAAATAAACAGCAGTTGTAGGTTTTTGTTCTTATTCTCCTTTTTATTTTATACTGCAGGCTATATGGAGTCTATATTAGAGCTGTAATTGGCCCTAAATAGTTAGGCCTGAACCGACCCGAGATCAACAGAATTCAGCCTGAGCTATAAATAACTTGTCTTAAACTCTCCCCCCGTCGCTCCATTCATGACAAGCAAGCAAGACCAGGCTTAAAAGGCTTTCTTGTGTCTGGTATAACTGATCGAGCCGGGATTCCATGTGCTGCTACTCAGTTTGCACATGCACAGTGAGGACAAACCTCACGGTGGGCGACACATTTCTTACAATCGTATCGAATCGATCATCATACGTCATGAACGCTGTATGATGTAAGATGTTCCACCAAGCTGAGATTCAGTCGAACAATTTACGCACGGTGTAAGATTTAGCTTTACCATCTAAAACGCTATTTTGTAAGACCCTGGAAGGGACTGGCTGCAGACAGGGTACTCCGGCCGGAGTTTCGCTGTGGTCGGTTATCCTGATTGAATGCAGCGGTTCTAGCCTGTTTAAATGTTGGCCTGTGGTGACTTGTCGGGTCCTTAATATGTCTGTCGTGCCTTGCTGCATGCTCCTGTTACTTGTAATAAACCCCCGTTTGTTGCATGCTGTGTCCAACTGTTTACCACGTCACCGTGACAAATGATTTACGAGCAATTTTTAAACTTTATAAAGGGGTAATAAGGACAAGTGATTATACCACTGTTTATGCCAGAATGAGATATTTATTATTGTCTATTCATAGATAATGAGTCTTCCGTGATTAATTTCTTCATCTCCGACTTGCTGTTCCTAAGCAACATCACAACTGTACATGATACATTGCAACCATAAACAATGCACTATAGAGAATTTCTATTTGAATTAAGAGGTGAAATATGTAACAGAATTAGTGCTGCACGATTAATCTAATCGCAATCGTAATCGCGATGTCAGTCTGTGCAATTACATGAACGCAAAAAGCTGCGATTTAAGTGATTAGTACATGGATTTGATCGGCAACATATCCGATCCATTCTCTTAGAGTTTGCGCGCTGACTGAAGTCTCACTTCAGTCGGATGTGACGTGTTTGGTCACATGACTTTCGATTCGGAGACATATGGTTAGACGCCACATGACGCGCTGCATCGTACGTCAACGTCGCCGCCATATTGCGATAGGCTCTGCTGTGGAGTGAAGCATATACATGTCTATGGAGAGAAGTGCATAAAAATGCCTCACTCTTGTGCTGCTTGGTGCTGTACAAACCGCTGTACGCTCCAAACCAGATCCCGGGGGATTACATTTCATAGGTAAGGCTGAACAATTGTTTTGAATATATTTGGCCATTATAAAATCCCGTTTTATAAGTCTTAACCTTAGCTAAGCTAGCGAAGCTATGCATTCCTGTGTTCAAGTCAGCCTCCAAACAACGTTTTGGCTAAACGTAGGCATTAACTATTTAGACTGTTCTTAGCTGTTTAGTTAACTTTTCTCAAACTTTGAAGGTTTCCTAAAGAAATTCACCTCAGTTTACAAATCTTAACCTTAGCTAAGCTAGCAAAGCTATGCATCCCTGTGTTCAAGTCAGCCTCCAAACAACGTTTTGGTTAAACATAAGAACTATAATACGGGATTTTTTTTTAATGGCCAAATATAATCAAAACAGTTGTTTAGCCTTACCAAATCGTGCAGCCCTAAACAGAATGCCTTTCATTTTGTGACAGCTTCGTTCCCAGCATTCCTATCGCCAAAACAAAATGGCAGATTGATGTGAGAAAATAAGTAAATAACGTTCTCTGATGACCTACCGTTCCATGTGAAGATCTTTCTTATTGCCAACCAGCATTATGGGTACTCTAAAGATAACAGAAAAAAAAGACATTTTAATGCAGACAACATCCAATAATGTTCTTTCAAATGGCGTGCAAAACCAGGACGTGAGTACTTACTGAACTTTTCCCACCATATCCAACAACTTTTCATGGATAACTTTTACTACTTCAAAACTGCAAGACAAAATGAGGATGAGACACATTAGCTGCATTTCATAATAAATTGTTAATCCCTTTAGGCCCATGCTGAGTTACAGCAGCAAATAATAATTAACACCTTTTAGCGTCTTTCAATTACCCACAAATGGGCCCACTCACTGGCACACAAAATATTAGTTCCATTTATTTCTGCCACGCTCCATCTGCAGGAGACCCGGAACATGGATCAAACTGCATGCTTTAATGTTTCGTTTAAATTCATTTCCATTCGCTTCACACTTTTTTTGTTTCTACGCTGAGAATTTCTCAGTTACTTTTAAAGTGACAGTGATTGTCGTGTGCACACGACAAAAACGTGAGACACAAAGTTTCCTAGACGTGTTTAAGGTAAAGATAGAATTTGAGCCTGTGCACCAAAACCAAATGATGATGGTTAAAGTCAGAAGAAGTCACATGATAACTTCAGCTGCAAAAGTTTGTAAATCTAACACACAAAAATAGCATCTTGTCAGGAGTCATCACTATCATATGACCTAATCTGCCTCTTAGAGCTATCGGAGCGCACACAGCGCAGATTTCATTAACCCAGGACGGAATCAGCAAAATGAACATGAAACAGGCTGAGGGGGAGATGAGCAAGATAGGTCCAGAAAACTCCATATTAAACATTACCCTCTACTCACACAGGACTTTGTAGTTTCGTTCAGGTTTAGATTCAATCTCTATGTCTGTAGCCCTCACAGTAAATAAGGACAATATTAATCCAGAGTAAAGATGACTTGAATCTTAGCAGGTAATGAGTTCAAATGATCAAAATAATGTTCACAAATGCGACTTACCTTTTATTTGACGTGACTGAATACACCAAAATGTAACCGTTGATGTCTATTGAGTATGTCTGTGGGAAAATTGAGTATTCATCCTGAAAAAACAAGAATGCTTTATGTATAGCATGTGGTCCAAAAAAAATTAATAAAGTCATTTACATGTATGGCATTTAGCAGACGGCCTTATCCAAAGTGACTTAAAATTAGTAGCTACAGGGACAGTCCCAGTGGAAACACTCAGGGTTAAGTGTCTTGCTCAGGAACACAATGGTAGTAAGTGGGGTTTGAACTTTTGACTTTGTGGTGTATTACCCACTAGCCTATTATGCTTGATATAGAAGGTTGTATGACTGTTTTAATATCATGTGAAATATGTATTTCACACCAACATTGAAGGCCTAGTTATGTTTTTCTCAAATGCAGCAGTTTTGAAACACAATAAAAAAATAAACTGAATTTATTGGGTTTTTTTTTTTGCTTTGACATACAAGCAAATACAATTGCTTTTACCTGGCCGGCTGTATCGACCAACTGCAGATGATACTCCTGGCCATTGACCGTGATCATTTTTGTAAATGCTGCATGGAAAAGAGAGAAAGAGAGAGACAGTGTTTCAGCAGCGAAGTTCAAACAGAGAATCAATGTACTAAGTGCTAATGTTTCTGACACAGAGGGGAATTTTAAACGTGAACACCCCCCTTCCCAACCTTTTTTCTCCCCATTTTAAACACACACACATACACACACCGAATGTGTCAGGGCCCGTGGCAGGAAAAAGCGCAGGGCAGTGTGGACTCCCCCATGGGACCTACAGCAGACTATTGATCCTTCAGTGCTGCGCCATCAAATCTAGATCAGAGAAACTAGACACTTCAGATATAAAACCCACACGGGGTTAAGCTAATAAGTTGAAACAATCATAAGACAAAAATACAAATCACATATTTCACTTTTAGAACAAGTTCTCCAAGGAGATGGTTACCAACTGCATTCATTCCTGCAAATGATCAGACATTCACAGATTTGTTATTTTCTTGGCCCAAACCTCATCTGTCCATCAACTGAAAATCAGCTTGGTTGTAAAATTAGACAGACAGAGACATAACTTCATTGGTGCACATAAACACCCAACGGAATGGTCAGACAGAGCCACATAAAGCGGCCAAAAATAGACTGTTGCCAAAGATGTCATGCTAACATCATTACTCAAGTCAGGAGACTCATTGAGAGCAGATCACTCTAACCTCCTTTCCCCGACTCCTCAAATTAGCAAGTAAAATTAGCAAGAGAAAAATGCCCATTCATCACAAGAAATGAAGCCCCACAGTTCCAGGCTGAGCTGAGAGAACACTAGTGTAAGAACTGCATTAAATCCCATAGTGCAGTCCAGAGCGCTCAAAGAGCGCTATTGCAGCATGCGTAATCAGACATTTGGAGCATTGAAAGAGACATTGGAATTAGGGCTGAAGCGATTATTCAAATAACTAGAATGATTCGATTACAACAAATATTTGAGGAAAATTCTTTGCCTCGAGGCTTCGTTTAATTCGTCACCAAAGTCCTTTTACGCTGCGTGGACAACGTAGTGCAGTGTATACGCTGTAAAACGGACCTGGCTTACCAGTACTTCGTCAATGATACAGCACCTTAACCAAAAGAATCTCCAAGCGACCTTCATTAGCATACAGATTTACTTTTGGGCGAGTTTATAGCATTTGTTGTACATCACAGCGGCGCAGGCTTGCACATGCATTGCACACACATGCACTAAGACAAATTCTCTCTCTCTATTTTGCACATAACATTGCACAAAGACAAACTTTCAACCTACCTACCTCATCTGGATACAACAGGAAACTTACCTGTATTGTTTAAATTGGATTATTAGTAATACTTGAATTGTTTATTTATATTTTCTTTTTACTATTTTGTACCTTTATACCTTTTTTCTTCTTTATTCTCAGATGGGCTATAGCAGGGGGTACACCCCTTTTTCCTTTTTTAAATTAAAATAAAACTAAGGACAAATACTCTAAACTATGTTTCATAGTTTTTTTTCATGTTTCACAGAAAGATTGATTAAATGGGCTTAGTTCTGGAGCCAGTAACCCAAAGGTTTGAAGCTTTAAAAGTAGTGAGTTTGAATTAAAAAAAACTTTTTTTGTGAGGAATAACAGCCAATTGCTTGCTCATTTTAAGAGGATTTTCATGTTGCATAACACACTATTGACAGAGTTGTATAAAAAACGCAAAAGTTGGAGTTTTCCGATTACTCGATGAAAAATCAGCAGAATACGATTCCAAAAATATTCGATAGTTGCAGACCTAATTTGAATACCTTCAAATTCATCAAAGCTCTCCAGACATTGTTCATAATGTAAATGACTCTGGTAGCTGGAAATGGCGGTTTAGAGTGGAACATATACATATACGTAGATAGGGACTTTATTAGTTCCAATGGATACTCTGTTCATTAATGCAAATTATGTCACTTTAAAAGCTTAACTGATTATTAGTATGGCTGAAAACATTTGAACTTTCTATTCAAAATGTATTTTTTTTATCTGTTGAATATAAAAATTCAGATAAAATTTCACATAAAAATTCTTGTTAAAAAGTAGTGCACAGTGACTGTGGCTGTCTGATCTGTGAACAGTGCGCACGCCGATCAAAGTTTAACTAAACTTTCACTGCATGATGTGACGCATTTTTACACAATCAATAGAATCAAAGTCGGCTAGTGTTCAGTCTATGACACGATAATGAAAACAAACACTGGAATTTTTTAATAATTTTTTAAGAAATAAAAAATATTTTTAGAATATTTTAAAAACAAGAACACCATACAACATGAAAGTGAAAAAGTGAAAGTGAAGTGATTGTCATTGTGAAACAGTGCAGCACAGCACACGGTGACACAATGAAATAGGTCCTCTACTTTTAACCATCACCCTTGGTGAGCAGTGACAGGCGCCCGGAGATCAGTGTCTGGGGACGGTGCTTTGCTCAGTGGCACCTTGGCGGATCGGGATTCAAACTGGCAACCTTCTGATTACGAGGCCGCTTCCTTTAACGCTAGGTCAATTTGGAACAGTAGGGCAACAAAGAATGGATAAAACAGGTTGATAAATAATTAACAAATAAAAAATAAACACATGAATAAATAAGTAAACAAATAAATGAATATTTTTTGAGCCAAAAAAAACACTCCTCGTTTCTCATGTCGCACAAGTGAAAAATAAATGAGCAATTTGCTCTTATCTGGCCTGAAACTTTAGGCCCGACCCGACACTCTTTTTCACTTATTCAGCATTTTTGCATCTCTCTTGCAAAAATTTGAAAGAATCCCTTGCCGACAGTGGCCACAAATTCCAAATCGAATTAATTTTTCATAAAAAAAATTAACAAAATACAAATTTTACCAATTGCCTAAACAAATTTACAAGCAGCGAATGACATGGAAGTTTGTGTTTGCTGACCAATCATTTGCCGTGCAAGCTCGACCTATCCTGAAAATCTTTTTTTAAAAGAGCCTGACTCGAAATGCTTCTGGACAGTGCTCTTCCTTTTTCTAGCAAGTTTGGTGCGTCTCTCATGTAAGCATTGGGTCCTCCAGGTTGCCGTGGGAGGGGCTGCACACTGTGCATAATGCCTGTTAAAAATTGCTGTAGTCTGCCAGCGAATTCCGTGAAGCGGCAGATACAAAATTGGAATTTAAGTATTGATACCGGTGCTAAATGGTATCAAAGTCAATACTAAATTTGATTAATATATGAGAATCGTTTTTTTTTTTTTTTTTACAACCCTAGTTTGGTCTGCCCCTTCGAAACACACGCACACAAGGCGGAAATGGAAGAAGTGTCCAGAGATCTACAACACAACATTATCATCCTATTTTTTGGTTGCCATTCAGTCCATGCTCACCTGATGCCACGGACCTCTGAACCAGGCCTTTTTCTGGTGTTTGTGGCCTCAGCTGAGAGAGGACTAAACGTTGACCGTTTTTCCTGCACATTTTAGCAAATCAAAGCATCCACACGGGTGAAGGAGACCTTAACTCTTGTATTTGAAAACATTATGTGAAGTGATGGGATGCATTGATAATTGTAATCGAATCAAATCGCAAGGCCAGTCAAGGTTCACACCTCTAGTCAGAACTGATGCTTGATGGGAAAATCCACAACAGTGCCGCTCCAGACCTGGAACTCCTCCTGGTTCTCCCACTGGCTCAAGGTCAGGCCAACTCTGAGTAATTACCCATCCAAGGCACCAAATGCATTTATGACTTATAACACCTAATATAGCAAGCTTTCTGTCACTGGAGAAGGTCGTGAATCCAGCTACTTTCACTGCTGACCTTCTAGAGAAGGATGGGCAAACTTTGACACTCAGGAGCCGCAACGACTTTTAAAATTTGTCAGAACTCAATTCAACACGGCTCAGCTCAGGGGACCAGCTCAGACGATTCTGGGTGTGATCGCACCATTCATGACAAAAAAAAATAAAAAAGTGAGACGAGGCTGCGGCGTAGGAGGAGTTTTCACAGGGAACGTTAGAAAGAAAATAATGTTCACCGAGCAGCCCACGGTTTCGAATAATATGTGGCAGCCCAGCGCCGTCCGTCATTCCGCACGTCAAAGAGCACGTCACGTTCTGTACACGCCGCAGTCAGCGTCAGCGCGGCCCATTCACTTGCCCCACTGAGCACGGTGAATCGCGCCGTTGCCTCGGAGCTGCAGGCCACGCTGTCAGGTGAAATGTCAGTAAGCCGGGAGATGTAGAAGCCGCCACTCGTGCAGGCTTCCAGCACTCACGGTCCAGCCCCTAGAACGATTTCATTGAGAGCGGAAAAAAAAAAAAAAATCCCCGATTAAAAATAACCCTGATACCTGTGTGGCTTCCCGTAGTGAAGCTGGCGCCTCGAGCACAAGCAGCACTCGCTCATTTTTGTCCTAAATTGCTGCTCTGATCCACTTTCCAGTAAAAAAGGAAAAAAATTCTGCTGAAACACACAGGTTGTGTGTGTGTGTGTGTGTGTGTGTGTGTGTGTGTGTGTGTGTAAAACGTCACACACGTGGTACATTAGCCGGGGCATGAACTCTGTGACCCGACCCCCTGTGCTACGCTGGGAATATTTTGTAACCGGATCCCAGCGGCAGCCTCGGCCGCGCCGCTGGTAGGTTGTAAGGGAGCGGGGGAGAGAGGCCCTTTGTGGCAGCAGCACTCAACCACAGTGTGTGGTAACCATGGCGCCCGCGAGGCTTGCCATCACCGAGGAGACGACCGACACAAGACTACACCTGGCCTTCATCCAGCACCTGGGTTTCCATGCCAACAACATAAAGCGGTGGTAAGTCGAAGGATAAAGTGTATGAGCGCGCACACACACACACACACACACACACACACACACACACAGTCTATGTCATTCCTCCATTTTTCTTCCAGACATATTACAATAGGAGTAAATCCTGAGCAGCAGCTCACGCCATCTTATTCTGCATGAGGACTCCTGGAAATGGTTGCTGTGACGACCATGCCTATGTCAGTTCATAAATTACATCAACTAATAATTACATTCGGCATGTCACCATGTCATCTGTAGGAACACTACGGTAGGCAGCATTATGTCCGTTTCCAGTGTTCTTGCACATTTTTACAAAAGAATTTCCATGACTTTTCCATTACTCGAAGGCAAAATTTCATGACCATATGCTGAATATCTGTGAATATTTGGAATTTATGGCAACCCTGAAAAGCTCAACTTAAACGGCAGCGGAGGTGCTGGAATATGGAAGCAACACACGCAGCACCACGTGACGTGGTTCACCACAGACCTGTGCTAGTTGTAAACATAGAAAAGCGTTTCTCGCGCCGTCTTACTTTTCAAGACCAGGAAAATTCCCCCACTTTTCCCGGTTTTTAATGACATTACGAACCCTGTGTTTCAGTCGATCCCTACTCGCCGATAAGTGCAGGAAAAACTACACCACAGTAGAGACTACACATGCAGATGTAGTGATCTCTCTGTCCTGACTCATTTATGAGAGAGTAATAGTCGAGTATGGAATTATTCGAGGCATACGGCCAGTCAGTGAGAGCTGATTTGCAAAAGGCACTATGCTGAAGTGTATAAGTGTGTGTGTGTGTGTGCGCGTATTTTCAGCCATTTAAGTATATTGGCTAACCAAAATTTCCTTTTCCCAGTATCATGTAGAGGACAATGTACTTTTGATAAAGAAGTTAATGTTTAATTACTTAGTATGGCTATGGGTTAGGGGTGCAATGGTGCCCAGTAAAATACCAAACCATTCAGCGGGCCCTGCGCGGTCCAATAGTGATCTAGTGATCGAACACCAACTCGCGGGGAGGGCTTTCACCCACTGGCGCTTACAGTTTAGAATAGTGTGTAGTAGCCTGTAGTAGCCGGCTGGAAGTGCCAATGGGCGATGTCCAATCATTGTTGTGCCTCCACCCACCCCAGAGCTGAGAGACAAAGCACAGGCAAACGACTCGAAAAGGGGGAGCATGGAGATAAGGAGGCGTATAACTTAACTAAGTAAATCACAAACACACACACATATATACAGTATATAACCATATATAACTTGGTAGCTATCAAGAATTATGCCGTGTAATTTTGTATAGTGAGCCTCCTAAACGTGCCCCTTTAATCATCCTTCCAGCTTCAAAATCAGTTTGTGGGGTTTTTAATGATCAGCCATTCTTGATTACCCGGGCTATATGTGTCTGTGAGCAATCACCATACAGTGCAACTGTACTATATTAACACAAGATTGTGGTTTACTTACTGTTCTCTATGGTTGGGTCATAAGAGTCGACAAACTGTCCTTCCACAAACTGTATTGTCAATGAGGACTTTCCTGTGGAGAACAGAGAGAAGTTTAAGATATTCCTTTATAGAACATAACAGACAGTAACAAAATGACATTCAGCACCTCTGTAATATTAAGGACAAAAAGTGCAAAACGCCGTCCGCAGTCGCCGTGACAACTGCCACTTCTCAAGGGAGAACAAAGGCGTCTTTTCTTAGTCCGCTACGTGTTAGGCTATTATAATAGCCGGTACTATATCTGGGCCACGTTTAACTTAAAGGTGGAGTGCGTGACCTCGCCCCTCCCTATCCGAGTGTGTCTTAGAACCTGTGGTGACGGTAGGCTTGGATTTAAATAGATGCTCAAACACTGCGTAGAGACCAGTGTTCACGGTGGTCCAGCTCCTGTGTGGACATAAAGAGGCTCATTCTAAGCTTATAACAACACAACGGTTTGTAGAAAAAGGTGATCGCGTACTGATGAAAGCATACATATGAGAGCATCCCAAATACTTAGTTGTAATAACTGCTAATTATGATTATCATTTCGTTTCCTTTCTTTGACGCTGCAACATCCACATTCGAGCAAGTGCAGTATAGGCTGTTCTTTCGTACTCATATCTGGTGTCCACCCATGAAGCCAGAAATGTCCTGCAGCCTGTTGCTATAACAACTGCTAGTTCACATCAGCCTCTAGTGTTTGTGGCTGAGAAGTCTCATTCACAGGGAAAAGCCTAGAGGCACGGCAGGGAATTCTACAGCGGAAGCACAGCTCGCTTCCAGCTGGAGCGCTACGCTCAGATCCGCTGGTCCTGTGCTAGGAGGATGCAGAATCCTGAAATCTGCGTTCGAATGGTACACATGACAATTCCCTGAATACCAGGGGTGTGTGTGTGTGTGTGTGTATATATATATATATGTATATGTATATATGTGTGTGTGTGTGTGTGTGTGTATATATATATATATATATATATAGAGAGAGAGAGAGAGAGAGAGAGAGAGAGAGAGAGAGCGCAGTAAGATGCGAGTCTTCCTTCTGCAAGACACGATATTCATACGATATTATCCAGTGCGGAAATTGTGCCTTTCTCCTTCAGTTTTAAAGTTTAATTATGTATTACAGTGTAATATCATATAGTCGGTTAACACTTACACACCAGAATCTAAAAAACATGGCTATACAGTCACCTGTGTTTAATATCTGGGAATATCTATATTGTGCTATATTGTGTAATACCAGTTCACAACCACAAACAGTGAGAGAGAGAGAGAGATATATATAGAGAGAGAGACAGAGAGACAGATAGATAGATAGATAGATAGATGCTCCATGCATTGAGAAGACACATTTGCATACTTGTGAGCGCTGGTGACTCACTACGGTGGTTCCCCACTGCGACTTCATTAATAAATGACCCTCATCTTCGCTGACAAAGATGCACATCTGAGTGAAGGCCACGGGCCACCGCGAATTCATCCTCGGTCGGGTAAACTGCGGTACAAACTGCGACGAAGTTCCATAGCCGCTCTCCTGCACTATATATATCCGCTGCGACAGAGCGGGGGGGTTGTGAGATGTTCCCGCACATGACCCTGCACAACAAAGCCCAGGTGAGGGCCACTGACGGATCCTATGGATCGGTCTGCAGAAAAAAAAGAGCAGGAGCGGGAAGAGGGGGTGGGGGTGGGGGTGCCACGTGACATCTGAGACGCAATCGACCGCATCGGCAGGCGGGAGGAAGGCAGGCCGACTTTTCGGTCCCTGAGGGGGCCACGCGGATATTTAATGAGGGCCACTATCGGGAGACCCTGAACAACAGACCTGAAATTAGGCCAGGGCTGCTGCATTCAGACTGTTACCGTGGACTTCTCTGGAATCTGGGACGGAATCAGTTGAAGAGAACCATACAAAAAAAAAATAAAAAAATCAAAGTCATTTAAGCATCAGAAATCCCGCGTGCGATCCTAAAATCCGGTGTTGTGCCGGCAAGGTCACAGAGTTCATGGAGATCAACACACCACGGTTACCCCTGCAAAACGAGGACATTCTGCCAACCACCTCAACCACCATACCTGGCATAAATATACAGACCGAAAAACCGCTCCCGTCCTGGAGCCACAGCCAATTTAATGTCTTTTTTTCAACAGAAAATCTGAACCGATATTGGTAAGATGATGGCACTCCGCCCCACTTCAGGACCACACGGGTGGGGATCTGCCAGCCATCTTGACAGCGGATCAGTCAAATCCTCCACCGAGATCACGGCTGGGTGTAAAAGGGCCACGCCTTCCACTCCAGGCACGTGGCCGCAGCCCGGATTCCTGCACAAGTGCGGGTGCGGCGGGGAGATTTTGTCTGGGAATGTGCACGTCTCCTGAGGATCCCTGCATGCGTCAGCCGCTCCACACACTTCTGCTGCAGGCTCATTTGCAAAGCTGGGCCCATTCACGACGTGGCGGGGGGGGGGGGGGGGGCATTCTCAGCCACGATGCATGAAAAATGAAGCTGTCAAGGGACTGCACGAAAACGACAAGTTATGCAGGACAAAAAAAAAAAAAAAAAAAAAAGACTGAACAAATTCACTCGTGAGAATAAAAAGTGATTCATTTGCCGATTCATTATCTGTAATTTGCTCGGGTCACGCGTGACCACTACGCGCATTATGTAATTCCTCCACTGACCCTCGCGAAGGCCATAATAAAATGAGGATAAAAAACGACGATAGTAATCGATTTGCGCCGACTCCGTCTCACGGACACGCGAAGTGACTTGCGGCTGAGTGACATTCAGCTGACGCGCTCACGGCGCGAATCAATGAATCGCGAGCGGCGGGATGCGCGGCCCCCGCCTCACCAGGACAGAACGTTCGTCGTTTCCATAATTAATATAAAATGAAAGAAAGACTCACCCACGGATCTGTATCCCAGGACGGCGATTTTTCTGGATTTCGGCTGCGGCATCTTTTCCCCTAGCAGCGACACCACATCAATATCGACATGCAGAGGCCCGGCGGACGGCGGCGGCGTGGACTAAGAACCGAACCGCGACTCGCTACTCCGCCTCCCGCAAGGTGAACAAACGAAACGGAATCTACAATTTGGGCAAGAAACGGGCAAATTGCGGGGAAAGTAGTCGTGCATCTGTGTCCTCTGCGTCACTCCCCAAACCAGTCCGCCGTGAATTATTCAGCATATGCCCGCCGCTGATTGGCCACCCGGCTGGCGGGTGGGCGGGATCTGTGCCAACCGCCCCGCGACTATTGGTCCGAGGAGCTCCTCTGTTTTCATAGCGACGCGCGCCATTGGACGGCGGTAGTGTCACCGATGACAGCGAGGCCGGAGCCGCCGCCACTACAACAATAATTCTGCGCTTGAGTCGGCGGCTGCCATGTTTTGCTTGTGTGCGTTACGCGTTTCTCTCGTGCCGTTCGGATTCTCAAGTAGCCGATTACGACGTAGGAAATTTACTCAAGACTAGTCGCCGCGCATCTTATCTTACGGGTTTAGGTACGAGAAAATACCCGGATCCACGTCGGATCCTGGTTACTGTTGTTTTAAACGAGCCTCACGAAACAGTGTCAATGATCTCTGCAAGTTAAAAAAAATAAGTTATTCTCATGCTCCATTGTGACCCCACGGGAACTACACGGGATTTGCTGCCACCTAGAGGCGCGTACATCAGCTGCAGGTGCGGAGGCCTTTACATTTAATACAATTAACTTTAAAAGACTAAACATAATCTTTTTGTCCCATAAAGATGATTTTTACATTGGCTATTGGCTAAAAACATTGGCTAAAAATGACGATAGGTAACAATACAAAACAATTCAAAGAGATATCAGCAGCCACCTAAACCGCAAACCATGTTCAGAGTAGACACCATATCTCAGCCAAACATATAAGACCAAAGACATAACTCCTCCAAGGTCACAGTCGCAAGGCTACAAAAAAAAACACAAGAGTTCGGTAAGAGGAGTGATGGTGATCTCACTCCAGTCCAGTTGTTGCCTGCAGGATTGCACAGCATTTGTCTCCATCCCTTGCCGTCTTGTTTGCATGAAATCATAATGTTCATTCCACCACGATTTACAGAGGGCTGAGATTTCATGTTTTTCTGGCAACGGCCAAATTAACAATCAGGATTGTCCCTTTCTGAAATCAAACCCTTGCCTGCCTTGGGTACAGTCTTCTCTTCATTTCCTACAATATCTAAATATTGTGGAAACGAAATATGATTCATATCTAAATATGTACTATAATTACCACAGAAAACACACATTTACAACATTTATCAGACACTGACTTCATTTTACAAAATGAAAAAAAAAACTGAGATGAAATTATATGTACAGGGCTCTCATTTTAGTCTTTTGTCACACACTGGGTCCTATTGCCCGTTAATTACCAGCCAATCAAAAAAGAAAGGGCCTACAGAATGAGCCAATGAGACAATAGCAGATTCTTCGCATTATTCTTTTCTTTACTTTACTTTACTTTACTATACTTAGCAGACGCTTTTATCCAAAGCGACTTGCAAGAGGTAGACACCAGCAATTCTCATTTGGTTTCTGTAGATTTTGAGTTACAAAACTTGTCAGGAAAAGAACATGCTAGGAAATTAAGTGCTAGACGAATTCTTTTCATTATTATTATTTTGTGCAGTGTGTGTGCATGTGTTAGTGTTGGACTCATCTGAAATACTTTTTAAACAAGTGGATTTTCAACTTCTTCTTAAAGGTGGTAGTAGTCCCGGGGAACTACTTTTTTTTCAGTCCCATTTCATTTGCAGATTTGAGAGGGCGTGCAGGAGTGTAGCCAGCTAGTAGTGTGTTGATATAAGAGGGTGCGCTTCCATTTACGGCCCTGTAGGCAAGCATCAAGGACTTGAACTCAATGCGAGTGTGCCGGAGTTAAATGGTTACACTAGATTTATAAATGTATTTCTTCTTTTCTTGTGTCTTTTATTTTCTTATTTTCTAAAGACTTTTATTTTGTTGACCTGTATTCTGATGCGGGTAAGGGAATTATAACGACAACCAGGGTGTTTGTTCAATTGTAGAATGTTAAAATGTGTTAATGTTTCTGGTTATGTTAAATATGTTTCTGTATTTTTGTTTGTTCAATTTATGATTCTTATAAAAAGTTATGTGGATTCTAAAACTTTGATCACCCCCCGAAAAGTGGTTGGATGCGGCCGTGCCCTTGGGTTAGTGGGTTGGAGACCCGGTTTACATTTACATTACATTTACATTTACAGCATTTATCAGACGCCCTTATCCAGAGTGACTTACAATCAGTAGTTACAGGGACAGTCTCCCTGGAGCAACTTAGTGTTAAGTGTCTTGCTCAGGGACACAATGGTAGTAAGTGGGATTTGAACCTGGGTCTCCTGGTTCACAGGCGAGTGTCTTACCCACTAGGCTACTACCACCCGGTTTAGTTTTCTTGGACACATGGCATGAGCTGTGAGAGGTGCGTAGGGGTTTGTGTGCAAAAAGTTATTTTTTCTTCTATTTTAATTTATGTACATATTTGTGAATATTTTTTTATGTTCTGTTATTACTGTATATTGTAGAGAGAGGTGTAGAGAGACGCGAGTTGTGACGCGATGTTCTGGCGTGATCTTGTTTTTGTACAGAATACAGTTTGCACGGAAAATCTCTTGGGTGTCGGCTCGTCATTGCGGTTCAAGAAACGAAATCAAAAAATTACACAACGCAGAAGAAGAACCGCTACAAACCGTGACCCGGATCAACTGGTCGGCCGATTGCAGACCGCCGGACGTTCGCCGCTTCCGCAGAGACGGCAACGCGACGCCGAACTGCAGTTCGTCTGGAGAACTGGTGTGGGTCATCTGCCCATTTTAACTAATTGTAGTTACATTTTATTTACTTATTGTTTTTTTTATTTTATTTGTGGGAAATGGATGTGAGTGGTAATGCCACAGGGGTTTCTAGTGCCGGAAGGGGAACTTTTCACACCACGGGTGGGGTTTGGTAAAAAGGATGGTATGTTTAATAGCCCTATGCTGACTAGTACTGGGAGGGGGAGGTCGGTTCATCCACCTGTCGGGACCACGCCCGGGTTATCTTCACCTGACAGGAATGTGGATCGGGAGAGTTCGGTGTCCGATCGTGACATTACGAATGTCAATCTCTCTGAACTGGTACACAAGGTAGGTTAAGAAATTGGTGCGGCCATTCGTGCAAGTCTGATAGATACCTCCGGTGCAGACTCTTCGCCTAGGGGGGACACTAGATCCAGTCATGCTGGATCTGGCCTTGAACAGGTGGGCATGACCGTCATTAATGCCTCGAAATTAAATTTGGTGCTAAAGTCGGAGGCGCCGCCATATTTTCGGGGGGATGGTGATGACAAGTGCTCTGTTTTTGAATGGGAGGAATTAATGAGAACTTATCTTGGTAAAAAGAACCTATCTAACTCTGAGATGGTCGGGGAGGTGGTCGATAGACTGCTGGGTCGGGCCAGAGAAATGACCAGGGTGTGGATGCGTAATAATACACAGATAACAGATGTGACATCAGTTTTTAACATTCTGAGACACCATTTTGCAGATTCCGTAAGCTCAGGCCTACCTCTGGCGGATTTCTATGCGACCAGGCCACGCCCTAACGAGGGTTCGCTGGACTATTGGATCCGATTAAATCAAGCTGCAGAGGTAGCAGAACAGACCCTCAGAAGTGAAGGGAGGTCCATGGAGAATCAGAGTATGGAATTAGCAGTCATGTTTGTTAAAAATTGTCCAGACCGTGAGCTGGCTCTGGTTTTCAAAAGCAAACCCCTTGGTTCGTGGACTGCTGGTGAGGTACAAGAGCGCTTGGATGAATTTTTAAGGGAGCGTAAAGCTAAAGGAGGTCGCCTGGGGCAGCATGCAGTATTTGTAGATGGAGGGTTGGCCCATGGTGGAAGTGGTGATGTGACGTCAGAATATATTGCGCCTCATGGAGATGGGAAACAAAAACAGACTGGGCATTCTATGCTCAATAGAGTTTTGGGCATGCTAGAGAAAACTCTGGTAACTCATCCTCAATCCGTGCGTGTGGCACCCCCTGAATTTTCACCCAAACGGCCTGGTAAATGCAGGGTCTGTGATAGCTCTGAGCACACAACGAACATTCACTGTAGGATGCATAAGCTCTGTTTCAGATGTTACTCTCCTGGGCATGTTGGTAGTAACTGTAATTCTGTGCCACGCAGATCAAAATCTGGTCACACACAGGACGGGCCGTATCAGGGAAACTGAAATGCCTCGAGTTGAAGGAGGGCAATGAGGGGCTAATTGATGCATCCTCCACTGATGATATTGAGTCTGTTTATTCACATTGTTGTACTATGGCGCCAGCGGGTAAGGCAGTGGTCTTTCAGAATTCTGTAAAAGCAGGTCAGAGCGAGGGCCTGTTTTACACCTCGGTACGAGTGCAGGGTAAAGTTGAACTGCAGGGGATGCTCGATAGCGGATCTATGGCTTCTACCCTGTGTGCAGATGTCCTTGCTCAGCTACAGGAGGAAGGTGTGTTCAGTGATCACCAGTTAATCCCGTCAGATGTGCTACTGGTGGGGTGTGGGGGTAAGCAGACTAACCCAGTGGGTGAATGTACACTAAAACTCGAATTGTTTGGAATTAATTTTGAGGTTCCTGTATTAGTGGTAGAAGGTCAAGTAGATCAATTGGTTATTGGTACTAACGTTTTGAAACCATTGATCAGACAGTTGAAATCCAATGACCGTTATTGGAGTGTCTTAAACAAACCGGATGGAATGTGTCAAAATGAACATGGTGATTTTCTGCGGATGTTATCCAATCTGGAGAGATGGAGGGGGGAAAGCATTCCAGATGAAGTGGGTACAGTTAAGTTAAAGAGGGCTGTCACACTTGAACCCTTAAGTGAACATCTGGTCTGGGCACGATTGCCACCTGGAACACAACTCTCTGCAGGTAGTACTGTTGTAGTGGAGCCGTGTAAGTCCCGGTGTGTGCATCATAACGTACTGGTGGGTAGAGTCGTTTCACCTCTTTGGGGAGACGGATGGCTCCCAATAAAACTGATAAACCCTACTCCCTCTGAAATCACACTCCGCCGGAATGCAAAAATCGCCGATGTGTTTCCATGTATCGCATTGGAAGATTTTGATGTACTGAAGGAGCAGGAAATTTCGCAGAATGTTGGAACACTGACTGCTGACAGGAAAAATCATTGTATGACAACAACAAGCACTGGAAGTGTGGTTGGAACGTCTATGGAGAGTAGATTGGAGAGTTTGGGTCTGCAGGACATAGATGTTGCTAACTGTGAAGTGACTCCTTTTTGGAGAGAGAAACTTCTGGAGCTCAATGAAAAATATGAAAGTGTGTTTTCCAGACATAGGTTGGATTGTGGGGAGGCAAGTGGTTTTTGTCACAGGATACGTCTCACTGATGACAGACCTTTCCGACTTCCCTATTGGAGGATTTCACCAGCACATTATCAGAAGTTGAGAGAAACATTGGATGACATGGAAGAGAAGCAGATAATACGCAAGTCGAGCAGTGAGTATGCGTCACCTATAGTGTTGGTGTGGAAAAAGAATGGTGACCTACGCATCTGTACTTATTTCAGATGGCTGAATGCTTGCAAAGTGAAGGACGCCCATCCATTGCCTCACCAGGCAGATGTCCTCGCTGCACTTGGCGGCAATGCGTATTTTAGTACCATGGATTTGACGTCGGGCTACTATAACATTCCCTTACATGAGGAGGACAAAAAGTTCACTGCTTTTTCGTCCCCTTTGGGTCTGCATGAGTACAGTCGTCTCCCACAGGGATTGTGTAATAGTCCAGCAACTTTTATGCGAATGATGTTAACAGTGTTTGGTGACCAAAACGTTATGAGTCTCCTCTGTTATTTGGATGACTTGTTGGTTTTTGGGAAGACTGCAGAGGAGTTTGCAGAGGTTGGAAATGGTGTTCCAACGTCTCAAGCAGCACAACCTGAAACTTTCTCCAACCAAGTGTCAATTTTTGAGACAGTCAGTGAAGTTTTTGGGCCACATCATCAGTGTGGAGGGTGTGGCTACTGATCCAGCGAAGGTAGAGGCCATTTTGAATGTGAGTGAGCAGGATTTGATGGAGTCAGATGGTGTCACACCTTCAGCAATTAAAATAAGATCTTTTCTTGGCATGGTAGTATATTACCAACATTTCATAGAGCATTGTTCCACCATTGCGAGACCACTGTTTTTGCTGACCGCCGGTCCGAAGAAACCTCGCCGAGGTAAGGGTGTGAAGAGGACCGCTAACACTCGTAGGTTGACTCCGGCAGATTGGACTAGTGAGTGTAGAGAGGCCTTAGGGTTGTTGAAGGAGGCACTAGTTGGTCAAGCTCTATTGGCTCATCCAGACTTCACAAAACCATTCCTGCTCTCGGTGGATGTGTCTACTAGTGGTTTGGGAGCTGTGCTTTCTCAGTTGCAGGATGGTTGTACTACGGCTAGACCAATTGCGTTTGCCAGTAAGTCGCTTAATCATGCCCAGTCCAAGTACCCAGCACATCGACTAGAATTTTTAGCAATGAAATGGGCTATCCATGATAAGTTCAGTCATTGGTTACGGGGTCACCAATTCACTGTGTGGACTGATAATAATCCGTTGAAGTACATCCTCACAAAGCTGAAATTAGATGCATGTGAGCAGCGGTGGGTGGCAAAACTGGCATTGTTCGATTTTGACATTCAATACATTCCAGGACCTAAGAATGTGGTGGCTGATGCGTTGAGCAGGGAGCCGTTTGCCACATCTCGGGCCATCGGCAAGCTTGCTCACCTTCCGTGTGATAAGTTACTGCAGGAAGCGAAGTCAGTAAAGGTACATGACATACAGGACATGTTTCGGTTGACGTGTGAGCCACCGGAGGAACGGGGTGAGGGTTCATCGCTGGGGGAGGTGTCGCGAAATGACGTACAAGCTGTGTTACAGTCACATTGTCAGTGGGAGCGGGGTGCTTTAACTAGGGCAGTTTCTCATGTGCAACATCTGAGTAGCCTGGTACCTATAGGTAGTAGCCCACTTCCTGTTCTCTCACATGAAGAGCTGCTTGAGAAGCAGATGCAGGATCCAGTCATTGGCCGTGTCCATTACTTTGTTGGTCGGAACAGACGTTCTTCTAGACGGGAAAGAGCTCATGAGTCTAGGGAAGTTTTGAGAACTTTGAGGCAGTGGGGTAGGTTTGAGATGAAACTGGGCATACTGTATAGAGTTTCAAAGCATGGGCAGACCAAACGGATGATTTTTCAGTATGTTGTACCTTCGTCGCTGAGGAATTCTGTGTTGAAGGGGGTACATGATGAAGCGGGGCACCAGGGACAACACCGTACACTGTGGCTATGCAGGCAGAGGTTTTACTGGAGTTCTATGGAGAAGGATGTAACCCACTGCAAACGATGTCTCTTGGGTAAAGCACTGTCCCTGTAACTACTGATTGTAAGTCGCTCTGGATAAGGGCGTCTGATAAATGCCGTAAATGTAAAGCTCCTGACCAATTTCTTTTGCATATACGTTTTTCCAAATCGTATTCATTCAGATCAAGGTGCGAATTTTGAAAGTTCCTTGATTGCAGAATTATTGCAATTGGCCGGTGTTAGTAAGTCGCACACCACACCGTATCACCCGATGGGGAATGGACACGCAGAACGATTTAATCGCACTTTGGGCGACATGATTCGTGCACTGGAACCAAAGTCGAAGGCTAAGTGGCCGCAATTGCTTAATACTCTGACATTTGTCTACAATTGCACAGCTCATGAAACAACGGGATATCCACCTTTCTTTTTGATGTTCGGTCGTACACCGAGGTTACCTGTGGATGTCATGTTTGGAAGTGTGTTTTTGGATGACGAGACTGTGGATGTGGATAAATATGTCCAGACTCTTGGAAGAGACTTAAGGGAAGCAATGTCACTGGCGCAGGCACACGCAGTGAAGCAACAAGCTACACAGGTTGAAAGGTATAATGTGAGATGTAAAGGTCATACGTTGGAGGTAGGAGATCGGGTCCTTCTGGCGAACAAGGGTGAGCGGGGTAAAAGAAAGCTGGCTGATCGCTGGGGGAGCATGGTGTACGTGGTACTAAATAAAAATGATGCTCTGAACACTTACCTGATCCGCAATCCTAACACAGATAGATCTAAGACTGTGCATCGGAATCTGTTGATGCCCGTTAACTTCTTGCCTTTACCATCTTGGGGGGGACCATGAATCTGTGGGTGATACTGGGTGTGCCAGTTCAGATCATGACAGTTTTACTGGGACTGCTATGTCTGATAGTGGGGAAAGAACTGTCAAGTGGGTTGCTAATCTTGATGGATCTTCTGGAAGACTATCTGAGCAAGATGAATTATCTGTGTGTATAGACAACAGTACATCTTCGTTGGAGACTGAGCAAGAAGATGCGGTTGCACAACTGGTTGATAATTGTCAGTTATCTGGGGATGTTGATGCAGCATCAAGTGTTCTGCAGTTGTCCAAGGAGTCATCTCAAGATGTTGTTGCACCTTCATGTTCATCTGTGGCAGTGGGTGGAAAATTAACTACCAGATTAGGTAGAATTGTTAGACCAGTGAATAGGCTGATTCAAACAATGTCTTCACAAGGAATTAGGAAAACGTTCAAATGAGATCTGTCGAATTGCCTAAATTGGTTGCTTGGGAAACATGTATTTGTGGGGTGCTTAAGACATACTGGAGATGTGAGCATTCCTCATATGTTGTGAGATAGGATGTATCAGTCTTGTGTGTAACTGTATGTTGGGCATAGTTACCTGTAGGTAATTTGGGGGGTGGCCTCCCTCGGGTTACCTTAATCCTTTTATGGGATAGCATATTAGCTGGAGAATCACTTGTGATTATAAATCAAGACTGTGTTTTAGGGTTTTGGAGTGTTCATTTGGAGATTTCATTTTTCTTTTATTTTGTTGACCTGTATTCTGATGTGGGTAAGGGAATTATAACGACAATCAGGGTGTTTGTTCAACTGTAGAATGTTAAAATGTGTTAAAGTTTCTGGTTATTTTAAATATGTTTCTGTATTTTTGTTTGTTCAATTTATGATTCTTATAAAAAGTTATGTGGGTTCTAAAAACTTTGATCACCCCCCGAAAAGTGGTTGGATGCGGCCGTGCCCTTGGGTTAGTGGGTTGGAGACCCGGTTTAGTTCTCTTGGACACATGGCATGAGCTGTGAGAGGTGCGTAGGGGTTTGTGTGTTTCTTCTATTTTAATTTATGTACATATTTGTGAATATTTTTTTATGTTCTGTTATTACTGTATATTGTAGAGAGAGGTGCAGAGATACGCGAGTTGTGACGCGATGTTCTGGCGTGATCTTGTTTTTGTACAGAATACAGTTTGCACGGAAAATCTCTTGGGTGTCGGCTCGTCATTGCGGTTCAAGAAAAGAAATCCAAAAATTACACAACGCAGAAGAAGAACCGCTACACGAGCAGCTACCGGGAGCCAGTGGAGAGAGGTTAGAAGAGACATGGGTGTGTTTTGGCTTATTGAAGATGAGGAGGGCTGCCACATTTTGGACCATATTCTAATGCTTGTACCAAAATCTTCAAATCAAATCAGTTTTTATTGACCCCATCCATATGCGCTCCGAGCATCACTTCAAGTCATCTTGTGTTTCAATGTTACAACAAATTCACAACTTGTTTGACACAAACAATGAGAACTTGAATGCTGTTCGAGAACGTTGCCCAGATATTTAGCATCAGTTTTTCAATGACAAGTGTCTGTAGACATCACCTCTTCAGAACAAGTAGTCTCAGGCATATTTCTTTATCACGGCATGACTGACATATTCTCACATTATCATCATCTCTCTCCCCAAGTAGGCTGAATAATGATATTGAATTGTCTGTGCCATGTATCAAATCTGAATGACTGATAACAACAAGAACACTAATAATAAAATTATTAATGACATGCGCCCATTCATGCAGCCCACCAGACCCCCTGACCATGGGGGGCTGTATATCTGTACATATAACCAGCCGCCATGTAATGGTGCCCCATGTGCCCCAAATTGTTTCATTTTTACAACACACAATATAATAAAAAACCAAATATTGAAAAGGTAGAAACATGGTATAAAATGATCTATTGTATATAAAATTAATTAAAGCATTTTCCACTGAGGCCTGGAGTGATGCAACTCATGCCTGGAGTTCAGATGCTGGTGCAGCAGTTTATGTTTTGTGACTTGTAATTCGCCTCACTTGCCAATTCCAACTGTCAGCCATGAATTCTAGGATTCTTACATTCTGAGTGACGTGTGGAAGCGTCACTGGAGAATCTTTCGGTGTGATATCGCCCCCTTGTGGTTCCCAACAGATATATTTTTTTCAGACTGTCTCATTTTAATTTCAGACCATATTGATAACAGTTATATAACTATATATAGCTATATATAGCATTTTAACCCGTTCTTCCACCAGTTTTACAAATTCAGAGACATAAAGGTTTCACAAATTTTCATAAAACTGTCCAAGGCACACAATGTCATGGGACATTTTTTGAAGCTTATTTTAAGGACATCAGTTAATATATATACATACACACACACACACACATATATATACACACACACACACACACATACATATATATATATATATATATATAGATATATATATATATATATATATATATATATATATATATATATATATATATATATATATATATATGACATCAATACACATACACCACATGCACAATTGTAAGTTCTACCATTTCAAATGTTTTACCAACCAATCGTCCAAAGCAGGGCTGAAGGAGAAAGTTGTTGTCAACTCTGCAAGTCTAAAAACAGTTTAAATGATTGTTTAACTGTTTTAGCTAATGTGTAAAGTTCCACCTTTATCATTTCTGTTCTGTGTATCCTTCCACATGCCACAACTCCCTCGGGTTCACAGGAAGCACTCAACCGATGAAATAACTTTACTTTAAAGTGCTGAACATGGACAAAATTTTCTTTAATACTGTGACTTACAAAGTACAAATAAATAAAGGAGGATGTATTTGACATGCTACACCAGGGACCATTTCAGTTTTTAATACATCATATTTGTAATATATGTAACAAAATATGTAGTGTTTGATTTAATACTTAATTTCTCCACCAAAAGGAAATTTCAGGTTTTATTCGGCGTAGACAAAAATACCATGTCAGGCTGTACCCCAATATGTTTTTTAAGTACAAAATTAAACACATACTTTTTAAACCAACTTTTTAAATTGGGCTGCACCACAGTAGATTTATTATGCATGTGCCGCCCCAAATTAAATTAACCATTTAATATGGTTAACTCGTCCTGACCAAAACATTTCAGATAATCGTTCAGAATTAAGTTATTCAATAGTTAATGAAAAATATATTGTCCTGCTGTATGTTTAAAAAAAGGTCACAATATAAAACAATTGTGAAATAATATTAGGGCCCTTTCATAATACAGCATCATTCTCCTAATATCAGTCCTCTTCTTTTATGTGCTGTAAAATACCATGACTGTTTTTTTTTTTTTTTTCTGTGGTTTAAACACATTTTGGTGCATCTCAATCAGAACTCTGCACCTTTAAGGCTCACGTACAAGAAGTAAAAGAGCAAAGGTGCTCCATACTTGACATCTTCAAAGTGGCTCATCACAGCTTCAGGTGAAGATACGTTGTCTTGCTTTAAATGGTTTAAAAAATGACAGTCACAGAGTTACCTATATATATATATTTATATTTGGATGTATTTATAAGCTTGAGTTGATTTTCAGTACATGATAAATAAAAGACTAACATTAACATTTGGACATTATGCAGAGTTTGCGATAGGAGAAACATAATGACCAAATTAAAACATGATTGTCACTGAATGTACTTCACAAAACTCATAATGAATAAATAATTTGCCCATCCTCAAATATTTACAATATTAACAAACGACCACAAATAAAAGCTTTGGGTTTTTTTTCTTATAATTTTACCATTTTTTTACGATGCACATGGAGTCAGCAGTTTCCCAACATTCAACATGGTGACACTCTTAGCAACCACAGAAATGGCAACATAACATTTGGATTTGTGTTCTTAATGCCAGTTTAGGTATACAAGTCATTCTGTTGTGTATTAACTAAGAGAAGTACAAAATCAAAATGACAGACATAATAACAATAAAAACATTTCAGCATTATGGTATATCTCATTCCCCACAAAAACGGAAATGACTGCAATAATCCAACAAGGATTAAAAAAAGGCAATAACCAGAGTGTCACAGGCAACAGGAGAGGGGGACAGACTGAAGTGGTGGACGTGAGTGCCCTCCTCCAGGTGTAAGTCGTGCCATGTGAAAGGTGGCATTGGGGACAGTCGAGTACAGTAGCACGTGGCTCCAGCTACGGGGCTGGGAGCAAGACGTGGTCAAAGGTTAGGGGTCATGGGGCCACCGTGGTCAATTCAGCTGGGCAGTGCAAGTGTCCGGTCCTTCATTCCTGAACCTTTTTTTAAGACCACCATACCACCATAACATCGGCGGCCCCAACAGTACTCCACTTCACATCTCACAACCGCCACTGGAAACATTCATGTGTGTTTGAGTGTCTGTCTGGTAAAAGCAGGGCAATGGTCGAGGAAGGGGGACAGGGAGAGCAGCTTCCAGCCAAAAGTCCAAACTTAACCGGAATTCAAGTACTCCAGTGCCACTTCATAACAAAACTTATACTGATCCTGAAATGGAAAACAGAACAAATAGAATGTTCATTAACAAAAAAAATACAAAGAAAATGATCTCATATAACATGCATATCTCAATTTGTGGGTTGACTGGAGGATACGGTGTGTGAGGTCTTGCCTTTTTGGGAAGATTTTGTTAAATGACACAGCCTAGCCTACAGATGATTGAAAAATATTTTCACGGAAGCATAAGATAATAATTTAATAGATTTAATTTCATTTAGGGCCACGCGGAGGCATGGCAGTTAGCGACTTGGCCGCACATCTCCAAGGTTCACATCTGAAAGTGAAGTGATTGTCATAGTGAAACACAGCACAGCACATGGTGACACAATGAAATGTGTCCTCTGCTTTTAACCATCACCCTTGGTGAGCAGTGGGCAGCCATGACAGGCGCCCGGGGAGCAGTGTGTGGGGACGGTGCTTTGCTCAGTGGCACCTCAGTGGTACCTTGGCGGATCGGGATTCAATCCGGCAACCTACTGATTACGGGGCCGCTTCTTAACCTGCTAGGCCACCACTGCCCCAAGTTCAAATCCCTAAAATAACTTTGCGCTGGCATGGGTTTCCTCTGGGTTCTCTGATTTCCTCCCACTTTCCAAAGCATGTACATTAGGTGCAATGGTGACTCTAAATTGAACATAGGTGTGTGTGTGTGTGTATGTGTACGGCTCCCCAAGTCAATGACAGCAATGACAGCACTAAAGAGGGTGCGATACATACCAGTAGGTCTACCATGTTGGGCTTGTTGTTTCTTAGTGTTTTGACAGCATGGAACACATCGACCGAGCGCTGGTGTCTGAGCATCTCACACACAATACTGATTGCACAGAATGTCCCGCTACGACCTCCACCGTTCCTGGAAAGAGACAACAAAAGATATTTCAGGGTGGAATTTTCTAGATAATAATAAACACGCTCCTTTCTGAATTGACTGTGGGGAAAAAGAACATTTTTAAGAACAGGAAATGGCTTGGAGTATTTGTGGCTAATGTGGTTGGCTGTGATTTTATTCTTCTGAATCTGCTGCAGTTTTCACATTTTCCCTCTAGATGGTGCTAATTCACTTCTTATGCCACTGGAGGCTATTGGGATGAGGCTTGGCTCGGCACGCCGTTCATCTCCGCCTGGGCCGGGTTTGATTACATACCACAACTCAACCCCCCGACACCGTCAGGACGTCGTCTTCTGGCTTTTTACCTCTTCTAGCTTCTACCTGGCATCACGCCACAGCTTCATTAGACTCGAACTGCAGGGGTTGAGGCTGTCCTTTCTTTTTCTTTTTTTTTTGTTCTACTCAAACTTTATGCCCCTGCCCTTTCGCCACTATAGTAATGTTTACCCAGTGTCTTCGGGAAAGTAAATGGAATGACGAAGTGAGGCAATATCTTCCTGCCGTTAGTTTGGAAAAGCGCACCGCTGTCTTTCAGGAAGAGAACCGGGGGGAGAGAGCGCCAGACTGCGTGTGTTCAAATGTGTGTTCTTGTGTGGGTGGGCTGACAGATTGGAATCTGGCCGGGGAATCTAATAAGAGTCACATGAATGTACTTTTCCCCGCTGGCCGGGGCGAAGAGGGGGGTAATGGGAGCCTGGTAAGGAGCGCGCGGGGACAGATTACATCCACGGCCAATCCGCCGATACTCCTCTCCTGGGCGCTGGATCTCATTTCCCACCCACCCCGGGCCAGTGGAAAGCCCACAGCGCTCCGGCTCCCACCTCCTCCTCCTCCTTACCATCCACATCCTGGCCCATCCAGAGCACTGGGAGAGGCTGGAGATAAGGAGGGTGAGATTGAGCCGAGGCAGAGACACCCGCCTGGGGGCTGGGTCTGATCTAGGAACAGAGTCCTGGCTAAATCTGGCCTTTGGGAGGTGGGCTGATTTGATTTCCCAGCCCCCTGAAGTAATTCTGCCGCTGCTCCTTATTTAGCTCAGTGGTTCACCTGGGCTATAATGGAGCTTTCATACCCACCCCCTCCACACACACACACAAAAAAAATAAAAATAATAATAACATGATGAGGTATAGCTGTACTTACACTAATCAGACATAACATAACATTTTGATAATTTTTTGGCCAAAAAAAGCCTGGAGGCCAAATCAGCACCTCAGAACTTCTGTTGTGCTCCTCAAACCGTTCCTGATCCATTTTTGTAGCGAGGCAGGGAACATTATTTGGCTGAAAGAGGGCACTGTCATCAGGGAATTAAGGGGTGTCAGCAAGCCAGCGTCCATATGAATGCAGGATGCACCTCCACCAGTTGTGCCTCCTGGTGCCAGTTCTGATGCCCGCGTGCCAACTGGAAGCACTTTTGGTGGTGGACATGGGTCACCACTGGAAGCACTTTTGGTGGTGGACATGGGTCAGCTTGGGGCAGTGGTGGCCTAGCGGTTAAGGAAGCGGCCCCATAATCAGAAGGTTGCAGGTTCGAATCCCAATCCGCCAAGGTACCACTGAGGTGCCACTGAGCAAAGCACCGTCCCCACACACTGCTTCCCGGGCGCCGGTCATGGCTGCCCACTGCTCACTCAGGGTGATGGGTTAAATGCAGAGGACAAATTTCACTGTGTGCACTGTGTGCTGTGCTGCTGTGTATCACATGTGACAATCACTTCACTTTAAAGCTTGGGCACCCTGACTGGACAGGACAGCAACAGCCAATTGGCACTCCCCACATGCATGAGCCTGTCACCGGTTTTGGAAGGTCTTGACCACTGCAGACCACGACCATCTTGGAGATGCTATAACCCAGCGTGGCCCATGACACATTCAGTCAAATCTTTACACTTTTTCAGTGTCTAACACATTAACTTCAAGGACAAAATGCCCCATTGCTGCCTTAATATATCATTAGTCACCTGCCATTTGTCACAATGAACTTGAACTTAACTGCAAAATTTTTTATCTCTAAATAACCACCTTAAAAATGTCAAGCTTTGAATGTGTTGGCCAGAAGAAAAAATGGGCTAAGAGTGGGACACATCAGCATGCATCGACTGCACCCCCTCAACTGGTGGGTTTTTGTACGTTCCGGTGACAAACAAACAGACATAGTGGCCTTTAAAATGTCAGCATTACAAAGTTCTGTTAAAAATGCCAGCCAAATTCCTGTGTCTCTGCACTTCTGGTGGCATTTCAGCATTTTTTTTAGAGCTAGGGTCAGGGATATAACTATGATCCTAATAGACTTGGCAGACCTTTCTGCGAGGTGATATGAAGAAGTGACCTATGGTCAGTGAATGTGAGTGTGTGTTGTCTGGTTGTTTTGTGAGGTCACATGAACTAGTGCAAAGTGGTGCTCAAATACAGACGATGCTATTGCTGTAAAAAAGCGCATTATTGTATGAAACACTGAATGTCCTATATCTGTAAAACCTATGTAAAATTCCGCTAAATTCCAGCATTTTGCATGTGTCACTTCGTCCTGACCCGAGTGAAATAAACTAAACTATGACTTTACTTTACTTTACTTTATTTAGCAGACGCTTTTATCCAAAGCGACTTACAAGAGGAAGACACCAGCAATTCTCGTTCGATTTCTAGAGAATATTGAGTTTACAAACTAAGAGCCCTGATAAGGCCTAACTTGTCAGTGAAGAGCATGCTCAGAGATTGTTAGGTGCTAGACGAAGAAAAATTATTATGTATTTATACATTTGTGTATTGTTTGTGCAATGTGTACGCATGTGCGTGAGTAAGTGTTAAATTTGTCTGTAATATTTTTTGAACAAGAGGGTTTTCACCTGCTTCTTAAAAGTGGTGATAGTCTCGGCTAGTCATGTGGAGGAGGGCAGGTTGTTCCACCAGCCAGGGACAACAACGGAGAACAGAGTTGATTGGAATCGGAGACCCCGTGAAGAAGGAATTTTTAGTCTCCTTTCGTTTGCTGATCTGAGAGAGCGTGCAGGAGTGTAGCTAGGTAGTATTGTGTTGATGTAGGAGGGCGCAGTTCCATTTACAGCCCTGTAGGCAGCATCAAGGATTTGAACTCAATGCGAGCAGCTACCGGGAGCCAGTGGAGGGAGGTAAGAAGAGGTGTAACATGGGTGTATTTTGGCTGATTGAAGATGAGACGGGCTGCCATACGGGCAACTATGAGTGGATATTAGAAGGAGACAGGATGGGACACAGGTTTCTGAAGAAAAGCTGAATGACTCACAGACAGTGTACGACTGTGCGTCCCTCCCCTCCGTCATACTCCTCCTGCCACTTCTCCACTTGCCGGATGAGCTTGAGGAAGGAGCGCTTGGAAACGGGCGTGTCGCGGTACATGGGCCAGCCCAGGAACTGAAACTGCTGCACCATGCGGTAGCCATCTTGCGGCTGTGACGAGACAGAGGTACAGCATTTCACTAGTGTCACAAACGGCCAAGCCTCAGGGTGTGAGCACGTGCGTTAGTGTGTGCACAAGTACCCGTGCAGCATTGTAGATGCGGAATATCCTGCTGATAATGTCCTCCTCCAGGTCGGCAGATACAAACTCCACTTGGATTGGCCCATGCCTGTGTACACCATTCTCAGGCCAGTACTGAGGACATAACTGGATGGATCAGCAAAACAAAGAAATTAAAGAGAAGTTTACTTACTGCCTGTGTTCTACCTTCTTAGTGTTGTGGTGGTTCTTAATGTCTAAACAGACGTTTGACTTGTACAGTACGCAGAGCAGTAAAACCCAAGAACACAGCATTTTCAGCAGAGAAGCCAGCTGGCAGCAGGGCGAGGGGTGGCGTCCTCTTGTCATGACTGCTGTCAGGATTGAGAATGAGAGGGGTGGCGCCGCCACTACGGGCCTCTGCTGTCCTGGCCTGCAACGCTCTGCTTTGATCCCAGTCCAGGTTGACAGGGCCTGAGGCTTTTAGGCATTTCCAGTCAATCTCCAGCATCTCCACAGGTGTCGGCTACTCTCTCAACACCAGGAGCGACTGCATCATGCAACGGCTGCATTATGTGTGTTGGTGTGTGAGACAAAAAGAGACAGACACTGGCTTTTTACCTGAGCCGGATCCACATCATTGAGCATCACTATGGATGTGCAGTGATAGTCCAAGACCAGCCGCCAAAAGTCCTTTACAGTGTTGGGCAAAGGATGCTGGGTAACGATAAATGCTGAGGGTTGCTTGTAACTCTGAAGGGAGACAGGAACAAAATGTCAATATGAATGTCAAGGACAGACTTAACTTTTATTATTTTCTGTCTGTGCTTCATACAATAACATTTTTTCCTCACTTTTTCACATCTTCTTGCAAAGAGACTTTGCACTTAATTAAATACTGCATTTTATATGTGTTTAACATTTATGTCCATTAAATGAATGCAGATTGAGCCACTTTTCAGACAGAATGAGATTAGAGTGTTTTTCAAACTCCCTTTTTTGAAATAAATTGTTTTCCCACCGTCTCCATGACATCGGAGTGAATCAATTTTATCTGTTTTAAATTGTTTTCAATAAGAACATAATTGTTGGTGGAGGGCCGAACGAAGCAGCTCACATTCATCATGGCATTTCCCCCCACTGTTTAAGTTGGTCTTTCTCGAGGAAGCCTGGTGCTGTCAAAACTCAAGTGATTATTATAGAGATGGATGTGCAATTTGCTGGTCCGCATTTAACCGCAGGACATGGACAGACTGCTGAGTTGAGAAAACCGATCCTTCCATCTCTCTCCCGCGTTGCCCCCTTGTGTGCTGCCTTTCCCCTCCTTCCTTCTCTCCAGCTACCCCTAATTTTGCCCTAAATACAGTGGGTCGGAAAGTATTCAGACCCCCCTAAATTTTTTAATTGTTATATTGCAGCCATTTGCTAAAATCATTTAAGTTCATTACATCCCCATTAATGTACACACAGCACCCCATATCGACAGAAAAACACAGAATTGTTGACATTTTGGCAGATTTATCAACAAAGAAAAACTGAAATATCACATGGTCCTAAGTATTCAGAACTTTTGCTGTGACGCTCATACATTTAACTCATGTTCTGTCCATTTCTTCTGATCATCCTTAAGGTTCCTAAGATAACAGTGGCCTCCATAATCCTTAAATGGAAGACGTTTGGGACGACCAGAACCCTTCCTAGAGCTGGCCGTCTGGCCAAGCTGAGCTATCAGGGAGAAGTGCCTTGGTGTGAGAGGTAAAGAAGAACCCAAAGGTCACCGTGGCTGAGCTCCAGAGATGCAGTTGGAAGATGCGAGAAAGTTGTACAAAGTTTTGAGAGAAAGTTCTAAATCATTATAAAGCAACAGAACAAACATAAAATTATTATAAGTATTACAGTTTATGATAGTATATATATATATTACTAGTCAAAATTATTTATGAGAGCTTCTCGGGGAAGCTGCTTATGATGACAACAGTGTGCAGAGCAGTCATGAAGGTAAAGAAAGGCGACTGAAGAATCTTACTCATGAAAACCCGTGTTTTCATCTTTAAAAAAAAACTACTACTAAATATGTTTCTTGTATTAAATCCCTCAAATGAGCCTGCATCATAATCTCCACACAACAGCGGTGCAGCAACGTTTGACTAGTAGCATAGGCCAATAGTGTATTTGTAAACGGGCTGGTCCCGTATAGTGAGACGTACGTCCATCAGGGCAGCGTTGATGTAGTTGCTGCTCTCCCCGTCGATGGTGATGAGGAAGGGCAAGCAGCGATCCGGCGGCAGGATGTCCATGCAGCGGTTCTTCTCGTGGTTGCGCGGCAACAGTGCAATGCTGCAGTCCTCAACACGCAACGTGGGGGTCACCATGTTCAGAGTCTGAGGGGGCAGACAGGGTGGGTGTCACACATCTCCAAACAATCTTAAAACGCACAGTACTCTAAACACAGACATGTTTTATAGAAATAGCACACAAGACAGACACAAAAAAGCATTCATTCCATTTAAAACCAGTTCATCAAAAACTACAATACCAGCCATATTTCTAAACTTAAATTGTAAACAAAATCAAAACTACAAATGTTTCTCACCGAACAATCACAATTATTAGTTAAACCGTGGTATGACATTAAGGTCATGGTGTACACTTTGATATTGGAAGTGGTGCCACATGCCCACACCCACTCACCCTGAATTCCTCTTTAATCTGACTGGAGTTGGTCTGCGGGTCGAGGCGGTTCATGTCATAATAGACGGAGCGCAGCTGAGAGGCAGGGATGGTGGTGTCCCCGCAAAGGCATGCCTCCAGGATGGCATCATGGATGAACACGTACTGCTCCTAGACAAAACACACATTGGCGGTACACATGTAAATCCACAGCTTCAGCATCACTGAATTATTTATTGGGCAAAAGTGTTAGCCATCAAATATTGACATATTCAACATATTTGCAAAAAAAAATCTGCAATCCAAAGAAGCTACTTTTTTTGGTCTGGCGCGTTATTTGATAAAATGTGACAAGGCCCATCTGACAAGAGTCGTCTTGACCACCAGGAGTATATTTTGCATTCATTTAAATCCCGTTGCTCCTTAGCCTCTTAATGAATTTAATCATAATCCTTAGTGCCATACTTGGCCACACAACTTGACCTCTGTCTACCCTGCACCATTACAAAACAGCCTCTCAAGGATGATGGCCATCTGGTTGACATAAATCTTTCATGAAGTGACATTTGAAAAATGCCTAATCTTGTCACTTTTGACAAAACTCCCTGGAACAGAGGTCAGAGGCTATAGTGATGTCACCCTAGGAACAGTTGTCCTTCAGCCCAATTGAAGGTGAAACATATTTGCAGGCCATTTAGTTCTCCACATCAAAGTGGCTTAGTATCTTTTGTTTGAAAAAGCATAAATTATTCAATACAGAGAATGAAGACAATTATTCACTATTTCACAAGTTGTTCTTTGGAAAATGTGAAGTAAACCACATGCGCCGAGCATAGCTGCTTTAATAAAACATGCAATTTGCACATTAAAGGTACATGATCTATCTGTTAATAATTAGATCTATCTGTTAATAATTAGAAGCACCAAATAACTTAGTTTGGCTTTAGAAGGGTTGAAACCACGAGGATGCCATTTTCATCTGTTCATAAAATGAAGATTTGTACAATCTGTCTGTTTATGCCTTTCGAATGAAAGTATGAATGACGGTTGTGCTTTAGAGAAACAAAGTGAGGAAATTTGATGTTATTCTCAATTCCTTAAAACTATACAAATTAGTTCCTTAGAAAGCAGTAAAGGAGCAGACATTGAACAAAAATCTAATGTTTCCAAAAGAGGTGAAATCAATGTTCATTTTTTATGTTTTTTTTTTTTTTTTAAATCACATGTTCTTAAATTAAGAATCTGACTGTCTCATAATCTTTAAAAAAATGAAGCAGGAAATATAAACATTTAAATTTTTTTATCTTTTGTACTTCAAATGCAAAAGCATTACCAATCTCAAAAAAGTGTACCAATCTCAAGTGCACATGCTGTGTTTGGGTGGCAGCGCACAACTGTTTGTACTGGAGAACGGCCGTGTTTGTGTATGGATTTTGTGTGAGCTCAGGTCCGAGTGGGAATCTGTTTATGGCTGCAGGGTGTTACTTTGAACTGTCTCTTGTGTGTCTGTGTTTGTTTGGGTTTGTGTGCGAGTAGCGGGGTCAGGGGTCAGATTGCAGATGTTCTCGTGCAGCTTCGGGGTCAGGTAAGGTGCGAGGGAAGAAGCGCTGTACCTCCGTCTGGACCATGTTGACCCTGCGAGAGCGCAGCTCTCTCACACAGTTGTAGATGTCGACCACACCCTCCCGCTCAGCCATGTCCAACATGATGTCAATGACGATAAAGCAGCCAGTCCGGCCAGCTCCGGCGCTGAGGGAGGAACAGAGTGTGAGAATTAGGTCAGGCACACACCCACACACACTTTCACACAAAGATCTCCAACATTTACTTGCTAAAGAGCACTGCATACTAAAATGAATGTACAAAAAAATAACCAAAAATAGTCTCACCTGCAGTGGACCACCATAGGCCCTGCATTGGCTGGACTCTTGGACTTGACTCTGCGCACGAACCCCAGCAGCCCCGTTGCGTGGTAGGGCACTCCATGATCCGGCCATCCGGTGAAATGGAACTGTCGAATCTCACGGATCTCGTGGGCGCCCCGCTGTGGAGACACAGACGTGATAAAACGGTGAGACCCGCTGCCCTACAACACCTACTCCTCTGAATACCATCAGCATGATAACCAGCTGCCACTAAACTCTGCTCTACTCTACTCTTGCATTTCTCCTTAAATTTTTTAATCCCGGGGCAGGGACACGGATGACAAAGACCTTCTCCAGGGAGGGCAGAGAGAGGAGGAAAACAGCTGGAGGAGGACTGGAGAGCAACGGCGATTCATCCAGCTCTATGGGCAGGCCTTGAAGACACACACTGTCTCACACAAACACACACGCTAAGGGGGCTGAGAAAATATTTATAGCTGAAAGGAGTCCCCCTCCTATCGAAAACATATAAAAGATTAAGAGAGATTGAAAATATAAAGACAAGTACCACACCTTTTCCACAGCGAAGGTCCGGATAACGTATTCCGAGAGGAGCTGGGTTTCAATCAGGGTCACCTTCATGTCCCGATAGATCTCGGTGTCATCAGGCCAGTACTTACAACACTTCACCTGCACAGAGACAGGGGTCGGTCAGTCATTAAACCCTCACTTAGTGACAGATTCATCAATAACCAAGTACACATTAACACGTGTGTCGAGATCTAGAGAGAATGTCCCAGTCGTGACATGTCCTCCCCTGCCTAATTACCTGCAGTGGCCCAGTGCTCTCATTCCTCATTACAGAGTCAGAGCGCAGAGGTAGGGTCACCAAAAAAAAAAAAAAAAAAGATGTAGACTATCAGTAGCGGAATCTCAATTTTTTGCTCCGGTATTGAGGTCTTAGGCCAAAAATTCATTACTGTGAGCAGGATATTGCCTCCTTCGCCTCATTTTGTCAAGATCATCAATAGGACCTGGCTCTGAACGCACGGGAAGGGAACCAGGATTGACGAACGCTGTTTTTTTTCCCCCCACCGCTTTCCGTCTTCTCCCAACATCCTGTGTGCCCCGAGTTTTGGCTGCTGATGCCAGGCTCATCGCTTTTCTTGTGCTCCCCTTTATGCAACACCCTTACCCCCTCTTCCTCTCCATCTGTCTCTGTCCTCGTTTCCGCCTGCCCCCATCCTGTTCCCTCCCTCTGCAAAGTGTTTTGCGAGGCAGTAATTAGGGCTCATCTGATCGCTGATATAATTGCAATTTAATGGCGGCGCACATTTTTCTTTGGCATCGCCGTCTCACTCATGCTGTCTTCGCCGGGAGCGGTAGCCAAGCTCCTCCAGCCGAGCCCCGGAAAGAAGAGCTTGTGCTCGATGGTATCTCAGCTTCCCTTCGCCGCACATATCAATGCATCTGCGAGGACGTAATGAGCAATTACGTCCTGCGTCTCAGAGGCTCCTGTTTTACGGGCACGGCCCCTCCTTGGTGGCGTCGTCGGCAACAACACACATTATTCCTGCTTTGCTCTTGACCAGTCAACGCTCATTAATGAAATACTTTTACAAGTACCCAGTAGGCCACACTGCAAATAAAAATAGCTAAAAAAAAAATAAAAAAATCAAACTCCGAGTCAATTACTTTGGAATAAGAGCCACGTCATTTAGGCTCATCCAATTTACGCCTCAGAACAAGTTAATAAGTCGAAACAAAAATCTCTCGGGCAACACTCGGGATTTCTGTAACATGCTAAGTTAAGATAAATTGCCCTGCGCCTCGCTTCAATCATACAGCCATACTGGGGAAACATTAACTTCCCGCAAGAAGAAAAATGAAAGCGAATCATAGGCTTGCAGGGGTCGACGCGCAGCCTCTCCATCCTCGGAGGGTCTCAGAAAACTGCGATGGCCCTTTACAGCTAATCCTACTAAATATATCTGATATTGGACCCGGTTTGAGTTTCGATTTAGAATACATGCTTTCCATATGCACGTTAATAACACAAAAATGATTGTGAAACGTTTCACCCTTTTTGTCCTTGTCAGATGGGAAGATGGGGTTAGGAAAATCCTATTAGTCATAACAGGGCACTTTCCATGGGAAGCACAGGCACTTCTCCCGTTTTCAGCAAGGCACAATGGAATGGGTTTATTCGCCGTCCTCGAGCAAATCTTTGTTGCTAAACTTTGTTTAAACGCGTTCGCACTTTCAGGAGTTATTATTCATAATCCTCGGTATGTTGAGGAAAACGTGGATCTATCATGAGTAGCTAACTGTGTGTATAAGTAGGCTTTAACCATGGGTGGAGGTCTAATATGGCTCAGGCAGAGGACAGCCATTCAGAAAAAAAAGCACTAAGTAGCCAAAAAGTAAATGAGACAAGAACAAAAAAAAAAGAAGCACAGCAGCCTGGAGGTCATTCGATTTCTGCATCCTGTCACTGAGCGCCTATCCCAGACCTAATCCCTGATGGAAAACCCTATAGAGGAAGTTCATCATCTGAATTAAACAGGCATGGGCGCTCCTTTGATCGCGAGGATCTCAACCGGGTCGTCGGACCCGGAGCCCGCATCGCTCTGGCCGTCTGGCTGCACCATTGTCCACCGCCCAGTTGTGCGGCGTGTCTGTCTTTTAACGCGAGGGGAGCCGTTCGGCGCCGGCGAGAATTCCCAGAGTTCATCAGCGAGGAAGGTGAGCAGATGGTGGTGCTGATGGGATGGGAGGGAGTTTATTGGATGAGCTGTGAAGGCGGCTCATGCCGCAGCCCGTTTGAAGGGTCTCAGAGCACGCTGGGAGACTAGGCAAAGCACTTTGGACAACAGGAGCAGGTGATCAGTTATTCAGACCTTGCTCCTCACGCATATGGACGATTCTGGCCAAACAGCTCCTCCTATTATCATCCAAGACTGTTTGTGCATGAATTTTTAAATAGGCAAATAAATGATCAGATGCTAAATGCAAAGAAAAAAAGAAAAAGAGCCGTCAGGCCTGCTTGTACGTCAGGTGAGACATACTAGACACACTAGATCTTTTTTTCGACTACATCTCAGTGCAGCGATGCATTGATTAAAGTAGACTCTCAGTACGGTTCAGATGTCTTTCGCTTTCTCCATGGCTGTATTCCAGACTGATTGAATGTGATCTCTGTATCCAAAGAGAATCAAGCCCTTGCAGACTCTGAGCTCACTTTGTTATTTCATCACACACACGGGCTGCTTGTATATCCATGCCACGGTCTGCAGAGACCCTCAATTCCTTTTTCCATTGGCTGCACTGAATCAATAGGTCCGACAGAGCAGAGCATGTCTTTAATTGCCGGGAGCAGCGTGCTGCAGGAGAAATACAAAACCCCCAAGAGTAGATACCACACCACAGCCCAGACTCACCCGGCCCACTTCAACCAGGTTTGTCACCATGACGATTGTCGCTGTGTTCTCCTGCCACACCATCCTCCAGAAGTCATAAACTGTCTCCTGCATTGGTCCTGATAAGAGCGAGAGAAAGGAAATTACAACACTGATCCAATTTAGCATTAAGTAGCATCACAAACCAACAGTTTCCCATTTGTGGATTAAGCCTAGTCCTAGATTCATTTTTGGAAAGGAGAACTTCACCTAAATTCTCTTATATTCTAGGACCAAGACTAATCCATGAATGGGAAACTGACCCCATGTGTTTATAATATTATTAAATATTACACAAATATCAGACACATGTTTGGACACACCTACTCATTTATAGGTCTTCTTACTATTTTACATCAAAACTAGGAAATTACAGACATGACATTATGTTGTACACAAACTAAGCCTTCCAAGTGTGCTGACTGGAAATGTACAGTATATCAAGGAAATTGCTGATTTGACTTCTGCATAAATAGGCAACAAGCAGCAGGAACACAATTACTAATGTAACTGAAATAAAATCCTTTTTTTGTTTTAACTTCACAAACACAAATCACAAAAAACAGACATTGCATAAAAATAATGATTAATAATGGTCTTAACATCCTTAGTCTAATTAGGCTTGGGATGGTTGGCCTTTCGAAAGAACGGAAATGGCATCCATCTGTATTTGGATTACTGCTGATGTGTGTGTGCATGGTAACATTTTCATTCAGCACCCAAACACCTTAATAAGGCCATCAAGTATGATGGCACCAGGCAAAAACATAGCGGAAAAGCAAATTAAAAAGACTCATTTAATTCATTCAAATTCGCATTGTTTTTAATCAACTGGCAAATTCCAAAATCACTAATTAACTCATGCAAATGCGCATGTGCAGAGATGCTACGCTACCTCCAAGCCATGGCAAACTCACATGTTCACATGCATGCAATGTTCCAAACTTTTCTGCTCTTAAGAAGGAAAAAAAAAAAGTCTTGTACAGATTTAGAATTCTGTGCTTTGGTCAGTGAAAACGGCATTTTTCTTGTGTGGCTCTGAGTGAATTACAGGGTGGTAGGATCCTCTTTTGAAGTACATTAAAGGGCAAGCTTTTAATTAAAGGCAAAACTAGGTGACAGGGTGTGCTTCTGCAATCAGATGGCCACAGGTAAATCCAGCCCAAGTGTCATTTGCACGTATTCCTAAAAAACAAATGCAAGAGCCCCGCAAGCGAAGCCAGGTTCCTCCACTTGTGTTTCATCATTTCCTAAAGGTCTCTGCTGAAGGACACTTTTTGGGGTTTCGTGCAGTAAAACGAGCTTTGCTTTCTGGTGAAATGTGGCAGCTCGGGGCCGTCTGAGGACACTTCGTGGCAATAATCAGTGTCCCAGCTATATGCTTACCTTTTCACACACGCATGTATATTTCATGACTTGGGGTTTTGTTCTGATTATGCATACAGCTGTCTCGAGTTTTGCACGCCGTGCCGCCGCGTGGGTTTAGGATTCCGCTTCTAATTGTGTCGGCGGACTGACATTAGCACTTGAGGGGAGAGCGCTTGAAATGGAAACGGTGGTAAATAGTCTGTTTATGTTTCCCGTTCCTGCTCTGAAACTGTCAAGAAGAACTTTTTACAATAGATTTTTTTTTGCCATTTTTTTCATTGCGTGCAAGTTGTCGGACCGACTGAACGTTCGCTACTGTGCTACTGACGAATGGGTATAATTCCATGTAAATCGTTGGTGGCTGGTGCATCAGGTGTGTCACGAACAGTCCGCAGCAGGCACCCCTTAAGCCTCGAGCAACCTTCCTTTCATCTCAGACACGTTCGAACTTATTAGCTCACGTCTTTTCCTTGGGAAAAAGGGCTCTGTCGGACGACACGGAACTCGGTACACTCAGTTCAGTGTGTGATGTGGGGTCATTATCTACAAAGCAGGACTTTGCACAGGTGAAGCGGTGTGTTAACTGTGTTTAAGTGCCATCAAAGAACAGGAGACAAGGAGCGAGATGATGTTTAGATAGTGAGGCGTCTCTGAGGAGAGGACAGGCGACGCTCCAGTACGCAGGTAATTACGTGCCCCCCCCCCGACACTAAACTAGCTCACAGGTCTATAATGGGGCTGATTGCATCAGGGCCCATTCTCACTCTGCCAAAGCAGAATCACCTCTGCGTGTCGGAACTTGGCGCACTGAAAGCGGGTCTATACGAATTTCAAGACAATTAACTACCAATCAGAGCCAGCCTCCAGGAGCCAGGAGGGAGAGAGTGCTTCTCCTCACACCGGAGACGTTTGAGAAGATTAACAGAGAAACTAGATTGTGGCAGTGTGCTCTGGTAAAATCTATTTATTTATCACATATACACACATGCACGCACGCAAACCCCTGGACACCTAGACATAAGCCTAATTAATTATTTGAAGACGCCACTTCAGCACAATGGCGCTAAGTGGGAGTCTGAAATGCAGCAGAATTCTGACACACTGCATTCAACACCTAGAAGCACAACTTTTGGTACATCTTTTGGTACAACGCACTACATTTTATTTTTCAAATTTACTGTCAAGGTGCGCAGGCTACTGTATTAACTAGATCATCTCCCTTTCAACTGTCTATTTTCTAGATACATTTCTAAATCGATTGACAGCCTTGGCGTTAATCCAAAGGTGCTTGATGTTCAATGGTCATAGTTACCAGTATCACAATCAGTGAATGAATGGCCATGTCAATACAGGGTTCCATAGAACCAGAGCAATTGCTGTTTTTGAACTGAATTATGTCTCACATATACCTATAATTGTCAATGACAAACAACATCATGAGAAGTGTCTGTGTTCTTACCCTGTGTGGCAATGTAATGGTTTGGCCTGTGGTAGCCCTGTAAAAAAAAAACAAAAAAAAAACATTACATAACGTTAATGGCAAACATGTAAAATGACACAGTTTATGAAAACACTAAACTAATTTCATAGACAGAGGCTTCCTGCGTTTCAACTGAGCCAATAACAGAGACCTGAGCACAAAGAGAAACTCAATTTGAGTTTATCCCTTATGGGGTGAGGGCCACCATTTGAGGGCAATTCTTAATCGCACACACATACATACACACACACACACACACACACACACACACACACACCTTGCACACGCTCGCTGCCGTATAATTCCATCAATGCAGACTGTGGTATTTATTTTACAGAATAGCTCAATCTCTTAGGGATTATGCTAATCCCGTCAAATTTCATTTGTTAAGCATCTTGTATCCTAGCGAGGGCTGCGTGCGCACGAAGCGCTAAGAAGGAAGACAGATTCCCAAACGCACTTCAGTTCCATTGAGTTTCTGATCTCATCCGAGGCCCTTATCGCTACAATATTTAATTTCATTCCACTGTAATTAAAGTTTCAAGTTGGAATAAATGAAGAATGTACTTGGAAGGAATCCTGTTCCCATGTAGTGCTGACCATTAACGTTTCAATAGGCTAACCTGCCAGCAGTATAAGACACAGCCAAATAAAAGCAAGTACTTCTTATTTCTAGCCAACGGAGTAACTGAACCTGGACCTGGGGTGAAATACCAACAACACTGGCCCTGACGCATACTGCTTCAAAGGTCACACAGACTAATAGGTTAAGCACGTTATCCTGGCAAAAGTGGTGGGATCTTTGGATATTCAGATATCGTTGGGATATTTCTTCTATTTCTTCTAACTAGAAAAAAGAATCAATGGAATCTTGGTTCATGTTCAAAATGCCAGAAAAGACAATCCTTTGGCCTCATCGTTTACTCCTGGGGGGAAATCCCAGCCATGATTTTTGGAATACATTCCTTTATTCATAATTTGCTCCTGGCAGTTCCTTGCTCCATTCCTTTAAAGGGTCAAGCTTCGGTCCCATAACACTGAGGACCACACTTGAATAACACATGTATGACAATGGAGAGTAATGGGTGAAGGGGTGAATAAACAGTACTAAAACAATGGCCTCAATGTGCCAAAACTCACAATGTTATTTCAAGACTTGAAGAGTGAATAGCAGTTCTAGGAATGCAATTTTGGGAAACAGCTACTTGTGGAGCTCCCCTGAGAACTAATTTCCCCCCAAGGTTTGTTTTTCTGAGAGCAATCGCACTGCCTGTAGGTACTGTGAAGTGACGCAAGGTGGCCAACAGCGACCAACAATGACTGGAAGTACCAAGTTTAGACCCTACCCTTTACTAGGAGCGTAAAACTGCTTCCACCAATAATTCTAGTAAATGTGAAATAGTTCCTCTGAGGCAAAAAGGCCTGATGTAATTTTGTATATTGGCCACAAATGTGATTAGCGTAATAAAAAATAACAAATTAATGAGCTTGTAACATTGAACCGTCTGTATTTATACAATGTATCATGTAGACATTAAGACCAAATTTCCTAATACACAAAAAAACCCTGCTGAAACGTTAAAAGTCCATATCTCCCAACACAAAAAGCTACAAGTGTAAATAATTGAGTACGTCCTCAAGGAAAAGAAGTTGTGTAGGTGTCCGAGCTGATGTGTTCATGTCCTTTGTAGACCCAGACTACGTTTACAGTCTCTAATGACTAGTGATGCTGTGGGACACTGATGGAGGAAGCCGGCAGTCGACAGCCCTTGATAAATATGCACCAGGCAAGTTGAGGCACGTGCTGCGGCACCAGATGGTTGACAGGAGATGAAAATAACATTTACTCTGTCAACAGCCTCAGCTAAGAGGGTAAACATCAGTGCGCTGATTCGAGGTAGGTGTTGGGTCACCGGGGAGATGGGAAACACCCGTATCTGTGACTCAGTAAGTTCTGAGTGGTCCACACGAACCACAACCCTATTATGAGCATTGATCATTATGATGTTTGAGGCCACTGAATTTCTGCATGAGTTACAAGCGGGTTTTACAATAATTGGCTCATAGAGCAGGAGAATTGAGTCAGGGAAGCGTTATTTGCTGAGGCAGACGACAATTTTACTTGCCAGACATTATTGTCAAACATACAGTGACAGGGGGACGAACAGACTGTGTTTACTGAAACAGTGTTTGTCTATGGGTTTATGCCCTACAAACTGTTATCTATTCACGTTGTGGAAGGGGCGGGGTCAGTCGTGTATTTTTGCCCTTTGGGAAAGGTGTGAAATTTAGGAGCACTCACTAAGTGACCCCATCAGGCAAATACAAACACTTAAAGAGACACATACATGGTCCTATGTGTTGACCTTTATGTCCAAGCAATAGGGCAGTGTTTGTACTTACATCAACGTAATTTGCATTAATGTAGTCTGAACTTTGCTCCCCCTCCAGGGGCTGGAGTCTGACACGGGAATGATCATCTGTTAAAAAAAGGAAGGAAAAAGAAGGTCTGTGTCAACAAGCTATGAAGCATAAAAACAACATTCAGATCAGTAAAAAACACACTATTGCAGTGTCAGAGGAGTTTGACTACTGTGAGTGTATTTGAATCCATTTTAATTTCTGTGATTTTTAAATTTTTCTCTTAAAAAAAAAAAAAAACTTTCTAGGAAACTCCAGTCTATTACAAAGTGTGTGTAGTTTCATTGTGACAGAGTAAATGCATATGAAGTAAAATCATGTCAGGAATGTTTAAAATAAGCAATATTATTCCATTGAATTTATAGAATATACAATGCAGATAGCCTGGATGCCAATTTCGATGGTTTATATTGCATCAGAAGCATTCTACATTTATTGTTTATAATATTTCTATTAATACAATCAAAATACTTCATTCTGTATGCTGTATTCTGTATTCTGAATACAGTGAATCTGAATCACTTTTACATGTATTGCATTACACATCAACCCTAGGCTCACATTTGCAGATCTATTTGAGGGGGAAATAAATATAATTGTTTGCCAACAGTTAATTTCAAAGTGAGACCTTTGGCTGGTTCAGTTCAGTATGATCAGATCTTGTTTTTTCTTTCATTTTCTTTTTGATTTCATGCAGGGTATGTTAACATGTTCTGAAAGATTCACACACTACAAATATTATTACTCAGACCCTGTGGAAAAATCCTAGCTACATCCACACACATGCTGATCATGTCTCAAGGGGTGCCACACGAATAACGACCAGTGATTGGCTGTGCGTTCCTTCAGCCAAGGAAGGAAGTAGGCTCAGCTGAAATGTCCTTCTGGGGACAAGTTTGGCAGTGACATGGGTTGCCCTAGGCATTAAGGGAAATGGGAGATGGGCTGTGGTCTGCGTGGCTACATGCCAGACCCTGGACTGACACCATTTCACAGAATCAGAGCTCATTTTCATAACCACCATTGACAATCAGGAAATGCTTTCATGCACATTCACACAGCAGTGAGGGTTTGAGTGATGGCCTGGCCTTCCAGGCTTATTCTGCAAAGGGGATTCTAATCAGAAGTGTAATTACATATGCAACACTTATAACGAGCAGCCCACGGTGCCAACAAGCCAACATGCTGCATGCAGCATCAGCAGAGATAAGCTAAGCAGCCATGACCATTGTCTGTACATACATGCAATTATATTCCCATAGCGGTTCTTCATTCGGTTCTCGTCCTTTTTGGCTGAATCCCAGGGTGCCGATTGCCCTTCAAAGAAGCTCTGTGAAAACAGAAGAGATACATGGTTTAAAGAAAACAACTGAAAAAAATAGCAGAACAAATGATGACCAACTCTTGCAAACATCCTTCAGAAATGGAAGAAGCAGCAGTAGAGTCACTAAATTCACATGATTATGATTACACATCAAAGTGTAGGAATATGGAGTCCAGGGTTCAACATCCAATTGAAGGCGCCATTAGAGGATCAGAGGCCCATGACGAGCTCCACCCCTCACCCCTTTTCTGTCTCTTTTTTCAAAAAAGCTCCACCCACTTAAAAAAAAGAGATAGGGAAAAATAGGGGGGAAAGTGGCAAATACCACTGCCGGAATTGAGTGCATGAAATATTAATTGTGTGCGTGTGGAAGGCAGCCATTCTGATCTTGGAGGGCACACAATTAAGGCTAATTATGAAAATAAACTTCAGCACCGATGGTGTCAGAGAGGACCTGGAGGGGGCCACTTGTGCACAACTTGTCTGCTGGTGGCAGCTGAAGCCTCTTGCCAGCTGCCTCCTTCCCTCTCTACAAAATTTGGCAACGGGTATAAATAGATGGTAATGATGCATTATTGCATGCAGTTGGGCCACACTTTTCTGATATCTCGCTGTCTACAGACAATTGACGTGATTGGCCATGATTGCTCACAACAGCGGAACTCTTCTTTCAGGAAAGCTGGGCTTCCTGTTTGCCCGAAAGCAATGATAACACAGGATTCATTTGGTGAACAAAACGTCCTGATAGGTGCTGGAGTGGTTAATGCTGACGGCGCTGACATCCCTCCAACACCGACAGAGAGGGAGGCCTTTTTTTTTTGGGAAGAATCGCTCGGTCTGCCACTTGGAGTTTTGGTACATAGTTGCCTTCAGATGTGCTCACATGTGGGGGATAAATGTCGCCCCTGGTTGGGAGACCAAGCAAGAACGTCCAACCCCCAATCTGAACACCCGCGAGGTTGAGTCTGCACTATGCAAATGCGACGTATCCTCAGTCGCCATGCACACCTTGTGACAGGATTAAAGGACGGGCCCTTATCACATGACCTTTTCATAGTCCACGCCAGATGCAGCCAAACAATGTCGACTGAGGCCTTGTAAACTGTCACTACAAGGGACACTTTGAAGGGCATGTGCATTTAACGCAGATTGCCTTTCCTTCTAACACATCAGAACCGGCAAGACATTAAACACAGTTTAATACATACGACCCCTTCTTCTAGCACCATCTTTATTTATTTATTTGGTTACCTCCCTGCCACCCTTCGTCTCAGGCTCAACTTAGAATTTAAAAAATTTGGAACTAGCTTGTTGTGTCTTTCAAGACAGCTGTCCCTCCATGCCGCTAGTGACAGAGCACTAATGAGGCAGGGTTTGGAGGGGGCGTTGCCGTGGAGTGATGTGATGAGCACCTTTATGCATTTGGCACATTTCTAGCACTTAATGAGATGCGACAGTCCAATGGACTCCGGAATAATAAGAGCACAATCAGACAATTTGCAACATGTGTCTTGAAAGGCTGAAAACGAATGTCATGTTGTTCAGGGAATTTGCAAAAATCTGAATATGGCACCAACGAAATGGTAAAAATTTGGCAAAACAAATGCAGATGACAGCTTTAATTCTGCATGAATCCATGCTGAACTGAATTGTGCTTTCAGCCAAATACACTGAATATATATTACTGTTTGACGTGGCAGAGAAAAAAATGCCAGAGAATATAATTAACAGGAAACGGCTGATGAAAACATAATCGCATTAAATATAATTTAGCGCTATGAATTATTAAGAACTACAGCAGGTCTTCCAGGAGTTCGGAACAGACTGAAAAGCAAAATGGCTGAAAGGCAGCTCCAGGCAACAACTGTCCCTTTAGGCCCTCTGCAGCTATTGGTTGGCCCTTACTGACTCAGTCAGCAATGTTGCACCTGATTGGTTGAGCTACACTGATGAACGCTACAGTTTGACAATACAATATATAAAAAAAAATGGAAACCCTGAGTTGGGGCTTTTTTTTTATGCGCATCATCTGACAATCCCCAATTAAACAGTGAGTCGATCTGTTATTGTGGAGCAGTAATACATTGAAATGTAATGCTGCACATTATCATTTTTGTTCAAGGGATTTAAATAATTTTCTGTACAAATCTACCCACAAAAAGAAATAAACACAGCAGAAATGTCAATAACTGTTCCATATATTAATATACAGTACCCATTACCTGCACCATATAAGCCTAAACGAAAGAAAAACAAGCGTTTTTCAAGTTAGAGACAATGTGAATTGACTGCATTGCACTACAAAAGACAAACTATGTTTTGTTTTTTCCCAGCATGCTTCACCATGCTGGTGACGAAGGCTGAATGTTATGCAGGTGGCAGAGGGGCCAGGGCCATTCAGACACATACGTCATGGGACTGCTGATGAAATGAATGGGACACATGATGAGAGATAGGCGAGCTTCCCTAAACCCAGCCATCCATCACAGCTCCACTAAACCGAGACAAGCACCTGCGTTGTCGCCATCACAATCAAACTCCAGTTATTTTATACTTTTTTTTCCTGCTTTTGTATTCTTTTCAAAGGCAGATGTTCTAAAGCACAGTCAGAGGCGAGGCATAAACTCAGGCTGTTTCATTTTGCTGTTGTCTGTGGCTGGCACACATGTGGGGTTTGTGAACAAATACTTCAATTAGTCAGGGACCCGGTGCACTTTGCCTGTTGGTTCCATCAGCGTCCCTAGCTGCCTTGCTCTCTGATGTCTGAAGTCATATATTTGCATGTGAAAGGGGGACATCTAAACCGCTCACTGCTCATTGTTTCCTTTCTAACATCTACTGAGAGTGACAGGTCCATGTGAAACTGGACATAAAAAATACATTCAATGATGGTCAGTGTGCATACACCTCTACATCAGCTAGGCTTCTATCAACCTTTACTGTGCGAAAACGACAACAAGCATCTACAACATCTTACAATTGAACCAAAAATGTCAGCTTACCTCATTTATCTTTTCCATAGTTAATGTATGGTATAACAAGAAGCATGGAATCAGGGGAAAAATAAGTTAAAAGTTGGTCCGCGTCATCATTTTAAGATCATTGACCTAAGACAAGTTAGCAAAGACACCAACGGAAGACACACTGCAACGACTTCCTGTCTGTAATGTTACGGCATTCAAAATAGGGAAAAGAAAAGAATATATATGAAAGAAAAAAAAACATTATGAGCAAGCATCAAAAGGGAATGGGTGGGTATGAATCAGTTATTTTAACAGGTATTATTGTTGGACTGCAGATACCTAAAGCCCTTAAAATCTTTATCCATAATGAATTGAGGCCTCAGGGCAGCCTCGAACCACAAGCCCAGGCTTACATGCAAAAGGTACTTGGGCTGAATAATTGATTCAACTCCCGCATTGTTGAACGCTGAAGTAGTGGGTAAAATGAGTACACAACTTAGTTATTTTTCTCTTTTATTATATGAAAATAAATGACCAAGAAATATCTGAAGGCATTACAAGGAAAAAGAACTGGATGGATAATAGGAAGCATACACACACACACACACACACACACACACACACACACTTACATGCAATCTGATGAAAAAAGTGACAGGAGTGGGGCACAGAAGTCTGCTTAACGAGAGGAGGAGTGTGTTGACATCCAAACGCTTAGTGGATCTGACGTCTCAGAATGGTCTCTTCCATTAAAAAACCTCCCATTCCCAGCTCTGTCCGAGTGTGGGTATGTGTGTGTTTGTGAATGTGTGCATGCGCAAGTGTGTGTTTTAAATTGCTTTCAAATGCAGAGTCTAATTTTCACACCAGGCCGGTTTAGGTAGGTAGGTAGGTTGTGAAAAGACACCCTTCTTAGTGGCATTAAGATCCACGCCGTGTGGCGTGCCGTCAGCAATCCGCGGGAGCACCGACACAAAGCAAGGATAATTTAGTGAGGACATGTACCAAGCGCAGGGACACAGGAACCGTGCTTTTAGCACAATTAACTGCTCATGGAATTTTGATTATTGGGAAAATGGCATGTATGTGCAAACTCCATGCAGACGTCGGCAAAAAATAATCATGTTATTTAAATGGACTTAAATAAAAAAAATATGATAATGAATTATAACGTGAGACACAAGGTGTGACAGGTACGTGAGAAAAGACCTAAACTCTCATTGGCCACTTTATGAGAAACAGGGCAGATACTACAGTCCAGCTGTTGCTATGCACAGTTTGTCTTCATCTAGCCCTTTTTTGTACTGAGAATCTTGCACAGCAATGCTGCTTTGGTCATAACGTAATAGCAACAGATGTGCAGTGGCATTAACACCTTTAAATTGAACCTAATAAAGTGGCGTGTAAGAGCATTTACGAGAGAAGGGCGCAGGGCTGTGAGACAGTGGACGGGTAGGACGAGACAGACAAGGGGAACTCGTGTCCAACACTCGTTTCCTCACTGACCTCGTATTCCTCTTTGAAGCCGTAGCCCTCGGCGCACTTCATCTGAGTGATGTGCTGCAGCAGGTCCGCCACGCGGATGGCAGGGTGAAGCTGGCCTGTCTGGTAGGGCACGTCCGCCTCCCTCTTCTTGTACGAGTGGCTGTGGGACTGGACCAGGCTGCTGGTGTCGCTGGTCATGGTGTGGTTCTCGTCTGGAGAAATACAAAAGAGTGGGCAGAAGACCAGAGGACACAGTCAGGCCAAGGAGCAGAACGTCTCCCAGAATGTCTGACCCACCAACCCACAGAGGACATGGATGAGCACAGGGCCACAGTAGAGTTAACACATGAGAAAAATAACATGGGGAAATGAGCATTAATTACTCTCACAGTTACCGCTGTCAGAACTACTCCTTCATAAACATTTCATGTCACAGAGGAGAGATAATGTCAGAACAGTAATGCGAGCAAGATACAGCTGCGTGACTTCAGGTTACAGCATAATGCTACTGCAGTAAGACTCCTGCTCTGGTAAGCTACCTGGTGGCTAAAGTTCTCAATGGAAACTTGCTATCTAGAAAAAAAAACAAAAGCTATGGCAGAATGAAGTGAAACAAATGATGCACGGTAAATGGAGGCAGGGCATCATTGCCATGATGCCCACTTCTGGTGGAGCAGCTTGTGAGTGGACGTGATAGGGTCAGGTGACACCAGTTTTAAAAACCAATCAATAAATAAAATAAAACCATGAGGGTGGCAGAAAGGATGGCACATTGGTCCAGAAACGCATGAAGAGGGCTCCCATGGGTGATCGGGGCGTGCCATGCTAGCTAATGGCTTCACAGGTGGACAGGGGAGGGGCGTGAGATGCTACACAAGGCCATGCGAGGCAACACAGTTTGGAGGGGGGGAGGAGCCTGTCCCCCTTCCCCTCATGACAGGCAACCCTTTAGCATGACGCACAAACACCTCCTCCCGCACCACCCAACACCCCACCCAACCCCTCCCAAAACACATGGCTGATTGGGAACTTACCATTAATTGGCACTTTTTAAGAGGATACATAAGAGGTTAAATGCAAAGAAAAAAAGGAGAAGAGAAAGGAAACAGGGTATAAGCAACAAGATAGTTTAGCATGAGCACCTGCACAATTGTTCTTATTTATTTATTGATTGATTTAAGCTCGTCTTTCATTAGAAACTGTACATCAGTAGGACTACCTGCACTTTTTTCTTTTTTGTATGTTACAGGCATGTTAAGGTTTGAGAACCAGCAATCACATCTACTGGCACCACAATTCAGACGAATGGAAACCACATTGTCATCAAATCATTAACAGCCAATAACAGGAGTCATTTACAGAATGTTTTTTTTTTTAATCACAGACTTATTACAGATAAATATTGATGTCCCTGACAAAGTATCTAAAATGTGGATGGGACACTTTTAAAAATAAAAAATACAATTTTGGTCCACTACCATAACACACAATGGGTGTGTCACCTACAATATGTATTACTTTTGTATTTTAGCCTCAGGGCCTTTTTGCACATTGCTACCACTGGTGCATGGCCCCAATCACCATGGGCTGCTGTTTAAGTTCACAGTTTGTTGGGTATTTTTTAGTGCTGCGCCACACCATCACCCCCCTCATCCAGTCCACATTGTCTGTCCATGCATATGAGAGGTCATAGACATACGTGACGTCACACGCACGACACGGAATGCGGATGGGATGGGGTGAAGCCAACCTCAGCTCAGGAGAAACCCTCGACTTTACAGAGAAGAAAAAAGCAGGCAGGTATGGATGTGAGGAAGCCATCATTGGTAACAAACCAGATCTCTCTCTCTCTGTCTCCCTCTCTGTCTGCCTGTCTATCTCTCTCTCTTCCCTCTAGAGTCTCACTTAACTGTGGTAGCTACACACAGAATAAAAATGCTGACAGAAGTAGGCATTGTACAAACACACACACACACACACACACAAAAGAGGAAATTCTCACCTAAAATAGCAGTTGGCACAAATGGATCTGCCAATACCCCAAAACCAGAATTGCAGAATTGGAGGTTTTACAAAGAAGAGAGAAGATGGCAGTAAGTACATGCACACAGGCCTTGGGCGTCACACAGAAAGACTGTTTCACAGCACTGAAGAAGATGGCAGTTCCCAAAGCACGGAATCACCACCACTTATTTAGCATATTGTGGTAATTTTACACAGTGTATGTTCTAGAGACTAGGAGTCAACAAGCTTGATCTTTTTAATGTGTGTGTGTTAGAACACAGTTCAGAGGCAGGAAGCTGGCAATTAAGCAGGTTTATTCAGATTGGTTAGTCAGTGAATGGGAGGTGTGGAGGAGTGCTGAAGCCGTTACCTGGGTAGTAGGAGTTGGGCACGGACGTGCTGAGTGTGTTAGTCTTCAGGGTGAATGACGACGGTGAGGAAACAGCTTTGAGCAAGAAAAAACAAAGCAAGCAAACAGTCAGTGGCGAGAGGAAATGTGTCAAAACGAGGAGTTTTCTTTTAAGATGGGGGACAAATTATAGGAAATTTGAACAACTGAGCAGTGCTTCTCCTGGTTTGGGTCCAGCTGTCCACTTATAGGGAAACGTCAGGGAAAGTCAATATAAAGTGACTGTGGCGAATCATTTCTGTCCTACTATTTTGAAGGACGCCTTTATTCAGAAGACACACGTATAACTGAAGGGTTTGTGAGTATGAGAATGACATCTTATGAGTCATTTTGGACCAATGTCATAATTAAAAGATCATTTGACATGTGTCTGCATTAATTGAAATGTTTTCAATGTCCTATTGATAAGTGTCCCATACTTCCCTATTGTATGCTGTTTATGTGCCAAAAGGCCACACATCCTCAAAATGTACTCTGAATATGTCCACCTTTATCTTATTATACATTTGTGGCACCCAGCTTTGTTGGTTTAATAGGACATGACCGGCTTGTTTGCTTCACCCCAATAATTCTAACATTGTTGGGTCCGGTTAGGGTCAAAGACAAAGAAAACGGGTTTCTGTTATTCGGTTAAAAAAATTAAAAGATACACATTAATGCACCCTTATGTTTCTGTCCAGTCGCGTGGCACAATAACAATTTTTGCAGCCAGCAAAATGCACCAGCACAACTCACACGGTGATGGAGGGGTGTGGCGCCTGGCAGCTACCGCGATTCAAAACCTGCTGTGACCTGGCTGTCAGTCAGGGCTACCGTGACAGACAGCAGGATAAGGTCACGGATGAATCGCTCTGTCGTCCGAAGCGGTCCGTCCCTTTACCAGAGCGCGATCATTTATTTATCCACCCCTTCCCTCGTTCCCGGGCCACTTCGCCCCACCAACCCGTCTGCCCTGTCAACTGGAAAACGCGGCTTCTTCTGCAATATTAAGCTCTGTCAAGTAAAAGCATAGACAATCGTGCTGCTCTTGCTGCGATACAGAAAACCACGCAGGCATGAAAAAAGGCAAAGATGCAGGTCTCTGGTGATCTCGAGAGCATCCTGCCCAAATTTTACACAGCCAAAAGAACTTAACTTATTATGCTGCAGGGAGTCGTCTTGTGGGAGACATCCTGTGCCCTTGGTCAGTGACCATAGGGGACAGAGCCGGTGGATACTGGCCACGAACATAAGATGATGTCTCAAGACAGATTAAAACTCTTGATAGAAAATACTGTAGTTCAGTATATACTGTATTTTTGTCTCAACGACAGCACTTTTCAGACAAAGAAACTAGAAAGTCTTCAGGCCAATATGGTACGCTGTAGGGGGCAGATTTTTTCATGGGCTGCCATTGACAGAGCAGTCTATTTCTTTTCTTTTTAAGGAGTCAGTTCCCTGTATCTGCATATATTAAATCTAATGCATGGTGCAAAAGTGCAGCTCAGCGAAAGTACCACGAGGAAAACCAAGTAATGAGATCTGGTCCTGTTCTTGTAGTAAATGGATCTTAAAATGGGAACTGATAGACACCCTGACAAGTCTTATCAAGCCAAATTTTCTAAATGAAAAATATAAAGGATCAGGTATATTAATGTTTTTTTTTTTTTAATAGCATTAGGATGTGGGCCCAAACGTTTGGCCTGTATGTTGAGGTTAACAGCAGTTCTGATGCAGGTGCTGTTAGTAGACACAGTCTCCAAAACTGGGCGCGACACTCACTCCTGCCGTTCAGGTTGTGGGTGTCCATGAATGAGATGGCCTCGTCGCAGTTGGTGCCCTGCTCCGTGTAGCTCTTGTCCATGGAGTTCACCATCACTGTCATCTCCTGCCGGGTGCTGCTCAGTGTCTCTTTGCGCTTCTTCGCCAGTTTCCTTTCATTCCAACACAAGAAACAGAAATGACCTGTTAAACACCTAATGCCATGTAGACCCCAAAACAAGACCTTTCGGCTTCATTTATAAATTCATTAATAAATGAATAAAAATGAACAGCATTCAAATTCCATGCACACCATTTATGCTCATTAGTAACCTTTTTTTTTACACCACATAGCTGTGGAAAAAAAAAAAGATTATTTTTGAAGTATGCAAGAGTGGAGTATGCAATTTGAATATGTCAGCATTATTTGTACATTTTGACACATTAGCTGTTCAAATGAATAATTTGACCTTTGTTTTACATTTACAATGACACAAAAAAAACGAATGCATTGAAAAACATGTAGGCAGGGAATAATAAAAGTGTGCTGTCTGTGGTGCTGATTCATGGAGTGTTTTTGACCAGTCCTTGACTTCGGTACATCCCAACCCAGCACTAAAGCGGAGCTGTCATACTCAAAGTGACGAACTGACGAAGCGCACCGTATGTAAAGACAGCTGATTCAACGTTATTGTCAGGGCTTATTTTTAGCCAGCATCCACATATCCCTGCATGCCCTTATTCAGGCGGACGGGCACACTTCACACCAGGCCCGACCGGGGTTCTTAAGCGAGCCACGAGTAGGGGTGAGGGAGATTTCTGGAGACAAGGACGCCTTTAAACAACTGCATGGTGCTTCCGATTCTGGCACTAATGTGTCCTCTGGAGACCTGATGTCACAGGGAAGGCTGTCACACGGAGACTGACTGTATCCTTCACACACTGAGTGGGAATATGCTGATGAACCAAAAAACATATATATACAAATCATCTAGGAAAACTTTGCCTGCAGCAACTTGGTGCTCGCAGGGATACCCAGGGACGTTGGTGTGTCTTGCACTGACTAAGGAACAATACACTGAGACACAGTGTCTTTCTCTCACCACATGATCTAATTAGAGACTGTTGCTTCTCTCAGGGATGATGTAGTCTCACATGGAATTGCACACTTCTCACCTGCACCTCTTTTTTTATTCGCTTATTATCTCTAGGAGCCAGACACCCATTCAGTCGCCCTTCCATAACCGCCCTTCCATGTACAACGCAACAGCTTTCAGCAAATTTTAGAATTATTACTATGTTAGCATTATATTAGGTAGTTAGCTAACTATTTGTCATTAAATGAGCATTATTAGGTGTGCGTTTAGGGTAACGCTCAACCAGTAGTGACAGGGACAGTCCCCCTGGAGAGTGCTTGCTCAGGGACACAGTGGTAGAAAGTGGGGTTTGAACCTGTGACATTATGGTCTTCTGGTTCATACCACCCCTCAGGACACACAGTGTATTACAGTATATGTTCCTCCATTTCAAAATCAGTCATTTAAGTGTTTAAGCATTTCTAATTTTAATCAGATCTAATAATAATATTAAAACTCCTGCTCTATAGTGTAGTTCCTGTCTTTAACTGTGGTTAACATATCATGAACATGATACTGATTCAAAAGGTTTATAAAGGCTTAAACAAGCGTGTTGGGACAAATTTCCATTAGTATAACACCAAAGCTACAACAGTAATCCGCAACTAGCATATTGCTTTGGAACCAGCTTTGCCCATTCAATGCCCATGCCAGGACATTCAAAGAGCCAACCAGCTCATTCCGGCCAGAAGATGGGTCTTCGACCCAGAACTCCCAACGATTCTCCTGCAAAAAACCCCAGACAAATAAACAAGCAAACCAAGACACAGAAGCCTTGCCTACTGAAAAGCCACTTTACAGAGAGCAGGTGTCGCACAAACAGGACATTAAAGCTGAGCGGCCAAATGGAAACAGCAGGTGGCCGAGCGATCTGAATTCCCTCCAAAACATCAATACTCTCCCGTGTTCTGTTCCAAAGGCTGGCGGTGGTGCATCACGCGGACACCTAGATGCCCCAATGAGCGGCGGCACCCCAAGGGTTCTGGGAAGAGGGACATGGCTCCTCTCTAATGGACCCTCTCTTTCCACCCACGACACTGATGGCCACCCCTCCGGCTTTAAGTGATCTAAAACCGGCAAGCAATGTCTGGCAAAGCAGGCCCTGCAGCGTGGGCATTAAACATAAATAAATGAGAACTTCAGTGATTTTTTTTTCCAGTTATCCCTTTATCTGCTGAAGGTCAGAGAGACTCAAGCTTTTTACCTTTTAAAAAAGGAAGAAGAGAAAAGATCTCAATCAGCACCAGGTCGGTGGCAAGAGATTTCCGAAGAACGTTTAAGCAATTTCTGTTTCTCGTCTCGTGCAGGCTCATCCTCTCAAAGTGTTTATTCTGAGGCTTAATGTGAACTATTCTCATTGCTGCATAAAACACAGATACTGAAATAAGACCTATATGCCTTCTATTCATTTGCTGCAGTATATGCTTCATGATCTGATAGGCTTGATATGACGACCTAAAAGCGGCAAAATAATTATTATAAAAATGCATCATATTTATCAGAATAGAAGGTAAACATTTCTTTATCTATGTTGCATAAACTTTTAGGTGTTTTGTGCCATATAATAAAGTACCATTAGGTGGAGCTACCTGCTCAAAAACAATGGAAATGAAATGGAGGGAGAATTGAATTAATCCAAAATTGTGCAAAGATATACCAAATATATTGAGTCCTTGGTTTTGTGAGGGCTTAACTAAACACAATGCTCTCCTAGTTATCGAGCTTCTGAGGTGATCACAGCACTGCACAGCATTTCTCTCCATCTTGGAAGATTTCATCACCAGCGTCTTTTCAAAACTACCAACCTGGAGAAATGTCTCTGGTTAAGAATTTACAGAATACAGAATTTATATATTTATACACACACACATTGTGTGGAGATTGGTCACTTTAAATCCAATGCACATCCCTTTATTAAGATATAATACCCTTTTTTGTCCAAACTGGAAATATCCATCTAAATAAGTCTGTTTATCATTGCATATAATAGCACTCAGTTAATAAATCTAAACTCATGAAAAACAGCATAGTGTGCAGATAGGCCTGATTTATTAGTGAAATCAGTCTCACATAAACAAGCGCCACAATATTAAATCTCATCCAAAGCAGCCTTATCTGTATGCCTAAGCAAAAAGTGTCCCCGTCTACGAGCTTCCACTTGTCTAACTGGCGCGCATGCACATTTATATTTCCAATTAATCAAGTCTGATTTACTAGAAGGGGATTTCCAAGGTAATAACACTTCAAAGAGGCAATATCCCTATTTAACAGCCTGGGCCTAAATCTAGACGTGTCGTTCTACAAATGCAGGCTTAAAATTTATAGGCCCCTTTCATCATGCAAATCTGCGCTTGTTTCCGATGCACGCATCAGCAGAGATTTGTCACTGAGCAGTTGTTCTTCTGCGGCACTTAAAAACAAATTAAAGTGTCTGCGGAAAGCTCAGGGAAAATTACAGTGGCTGTGGTAATGACAGAGGCGCTTGTGGAGTTGGGCTCATTTAAAGAATTCATGTATGAAGGCCTTTTAAACCAGAGACAAATCTCAAATAAAGCAATAAGGCAAAAATGCAGGGTCAAGAAAACGTTAGTCTTATGTACAATAGGCCACTGAAATACAATGTGAGGCATTCTGACCGCTGTGGCCCCACCCTCAGACATAAGAGCCCGAGCTTGGATTCGGGTCTTTAGTGCAAATCTGAGGGCCTGGCGGGTGATCTCAGTGGGGTAGAACTGCACCTCCCTGCTGTCTGCACATCAGCCCGTGGTTAGAAAGCAGCGTGCGACCCTGGAACGCGGCTAAGCGCAATCGGCGTTAATGGACGGCCGTGAGCTAATGAAGCTCCTCACAGCCGGCGCCTCCAAATCAATCTCGTTTATTCAATTTCGCTCCATATGGCAGCGTGCGCCCTGCTGCCTTCTGACATATCTTTGAGCGGGAGACCTGACAGGACGCTAATAGTTTAACAGTTTCTCCAAATTTGTTTGCGATGGGAATGACATTTAATGCACCTTGTCACCCGACAACGTAATCAGCCACAAGGGGAGGGGGAAGGGCTGTGGGGTGAGAGCTTAAGTTTTCACAAGGAACTGCTTAAGAAAAACTGCCGGGACCCCCGGGAGCAGGACAAAGCAGCACTGCTGAGCTGTAATGGAGGACGCAGCTCAGCCCACTACACCAGCTATTACTCAACAAAATGCAACAAAATGAGAAACAGAGTCCCTGTGATGCGGCAATTCTGCAGCCTGAGTACTATTGAAAATCGTATTAGTTTATGTCCTTTAGAGACAATTAAGATTCCCTGTCCTTACCCAGACTCAGTTTTATCCTGTGGTCACTGCATTATGTGCATCAGTCATCTAATGCAAAAAGAAATGCAATAATATAAATATGATAACAAATGTCAAGGGTCGTGGCGGACAACTGAGACAGTCATCTGAGAACTGGACAGACTGTCTGTTTAATATTACACCATCTGAAGTGTGAGCTACTGAATTAATAAAAACATGAGATGTGTAGGCATAGGCAACAGTTTATATTTAACATATTGCTGTAATTTACTGAAGTCATTAAAAAGCTACATAAGCGATAATCAAGATAACGTCTTTGCAAGTTTGAATACCCTATTATTGATATGCTCAAAAGGCCAACTATGTTTAAAAGGAAATTACATTTAACAGAATAGGGTTATTCATGTATGTTAAATATCTTTTCTTTTTTGTTTAAGATCCACTGAGCACTGAGCTGGGACCGTGCAGCCAGGTAGAGCTTCAATCTCGCCTTTCATTTGTGAAGCTCAAACTGTCTCTGTTTCAAGTATTCACCTGGGTGCAGGGCCGATTGAAACCTTTTCCCAAACAACTGCAGGGATTTGACAAAAGCGCAAGTTGCCTATTTCCTTGCAAATGTCAGGAGTCAATCTGTCGCGCAGTGCAACCCAGGACAGCGAGATGGAAAAAAAATGGAAAATAAATGTGAAAGTGCTCTTCAGAGGCTTTCCAATCATGCAAAAAATGTCATAGGGGCTGATGGTGGGGCCACAGCACATGATACCAGCATCAATGCTGTATAGCAGGCTGGTGACGATTAAAACACTTAACTGATGAATTACACTCAAATTTACACTCAAAGGGGAAATAATGTTCCAGGGTTAAAGGGCGGCTGCTCAATATGTAGACATGGGTTCACTGGATATGCATACTTTGAATGGACTGAAAAACAGACTTTTATACTTTCATTTTTTTCTTTTCTTTTCTTTTTTTTCCATTACTACGTGACTGGTTCCGGTCCACCTGCATCTCAACAGGCACCTTGATGCCACTGTGCTGGAGATTTTTCCTGGACACAAAATAAAAGTGAAAGACTGGCTTTTCTCAGCAAGTTACTGCTGGGGGGAGAGCGACAAACAACAGATTGCCGCGGTTTCGTGAAAGAGTAGCCGTCATCAATCCTGACACAGGAAGTCAGCGTGCGGCGTGCGGCTGAAGGGCTTTTTGCGAGAGTGACACCAGCTGAGAGCGGAAAGCATCACTTCAGATGAGAGATTCTCGGTGTGCTTGGGAAACGATTTTGGCAGCGAGGCAACAGGCCTTGTAGCCCTGCAGTATGGACTCCTGCTGGGTTGGTGGTCATATAGCGCTTGGTGAACCCAGCTCACTGGGGGTCAATTTTCCCCCCCTCTGCACAAATCTGAATCTTACAACGTCACAATGTCAACCAACATCTGTATGGGAAGCTCTAGGAGAAATACTGAATGGACAGTAATGTGACAGCTCCAATATTTTCATGAATGCTTTCATAAAACTGATACAGGTCAGATTTTTGTAATGCAAAAAAAATATTTTTTTTATGTCAACGTTAATGATAAATGATACATGTTTATCTATTTATTTATCTCTACAAGATAACACAACTTCTTGCCTAATTCATATGTTGTTGCTATTGTGCATCACTGAAGTGTTACTGATGGTATTAGTCGATGGTATAACTATCATACTTGTCATAATAGTATTATGTTATTGACCGTGAAATAACGATGAAATAGCACATGGGATGTTATGTTATAAAAAATAATATATTGAAACAAGGCAAAAAGTTCAACATTTTAGTCTCACCAGAGGAGGGTTTTTTTTACAGTGAGGGCAGCATTTCACACTCTTGGCTACTCTCGACCAAGTTAGACTACAGGGATTATTTCCAACAGTCCTGAAGGTTAATGATGAACACTTATTATTTTCTTATGTCAATGAGCAACTCATGAAGCAGCTTTTGATGATGAAAATTGAGTACAAACCATTTATAAAGGCAAAAAGAGGTGGCACTGAAAAAACAGATTGGTTCACGTTGGTTAATTGGTTCACATTCTCCTGCTTCAAAAATACCAAAATATGTTTATTGCATTGGATTGTTCAAAATGGCCTCCATCTTAGTCTCCATAACCACTACAGAGTAGGTACATCCAAATTTTTGACAAGGCCCTGGTGCATACTAGAAAACAGAGCTACCTGAAAACCACTCTGTAACTTGATCTCTGCTTTTTAGGGCAAAACTGGTGTAGATGGTCAGTTCAGAAACATGCGATTATTTGAACAAAGTGATTGGCCTAACAAAATATTTGAGATTAGGCTTGCAGTATGATCGTAACATACTGCCTATTTATTGGTAGTAGGCTTGTCCACAATACTAAAATTTCAAACTCAATACCGACATTAAGGATGGTACTCGATACTATTTCCGATACTACAGGGGGAGAAAAAGCAAATACAGGTACTTTTGTAATGTGTATACTACATGAAGTGAAAGTGATTGTCATTGTGAAACACTGCAGCACAGCACACGGTGCACAACAAAATGTGTCCTCTGCTTTTAACCATCACCATTGGTGAGCAGTGGGCAGCCATGATGGTGCTTTGCTCAGTGGCACCTTGGCGGTTCAGGATTTGAACCCCATAGGCGAGTGTGTTACCCACTAGGCTACTACAACCCTTCCTGCGGAGGGGCTGTAGCCTGTTGTTGTAGTTGTTGTAGTCTGCCGATGTTTTCATGAACTGGCGAAGGCAAAACTGGAATTTAAATATTGGTACCAGTTTTAGTATTGATTAATATCTGAAAATTGATAGTAGCCTAGTGGGCAACACACTTGCCAATGAACCAGAAGACCACAAAGTCACAGGTTCAAACCCTACTTACTACCATTGTGTCCCTGAGCAAGACATCTAACCCTGAGTGTCTCTAGGGGGACTGTAACTACTGACTGTAAGTTGCTCTGGATAAGGCTGTCTGATAAATGACATAAATATCAATTTAAATGATTGCATAACTTCTGACTTTAGGGACATTATAGCCGCTCTGATGTCATGCCTTTGTGTGTTAAGGCCTTTAGTTTAAACATGAAAATACGGATGAAATTTGGTAAAAATGAAAGACCTTGCAGTCGTACTTCACATGCGGGGACCAGCAGACTCTGAACTACGTGAGCTGGCCTTGTTTATGCAACGACCCGCACTTTCCTCCCTGGTGTAAGCAGAGCAGAAAGAGGAAGGACAACTGAAAGTACACAAGAGCTCGGTCGCATCCCGCTGTGACTTCACCCACTGCATGGAAAAACACATCTACAGCCCATGCATATCTAATGCCAGCCAGTTGGTCCGCAGTCCCCATAGAAGCTCTCTCAGACTTTCAATTCCATTTTTATTCACCCCCTCTGCAACTGTAAGTATTTTCTTTCTTTCCATTTATAAATGTTGTTTTCTGTTTAATACGTCCATTTGGAATGGTTTAACCTGAAATCCTGTAGAAGAAACAGGTCATAGCCAAGAAGGACACTTGGAGATGGGGCGGGGGAGCGACAAACAAGCTTTTTGAAGAGAAGTTTCTACCGTTTTTGCACAAACACATAAATAAAAGCTCTAGTCAGGCCGTTGCTGGAACTCATGATGGCTTGAACCTCTGGAGAGAATAGTGGCAGAAGTAACCTTCAGCAAGCCACTCACTTCAAAGTATAAAACCATTTTTTCAAACATTTACAAATCTGTATGATGGTTATAAATCTGGATGTTTGACACGCCTTGCACGCATGTCTGGTCTAGGGTGGACACAAGAAACCCTCCGACAAGACAGAATTTTGTCTAAAGTTATGAGAAGAGCGAAAAAAAAAGAACTGCCTTTATTTCAGTTACTGTTTATTCAGTTATTTACCCTAATCAATTAATCATCATCATTATAATAACCTCTTGGTAGTTATCTGTATTGGGAGGAAGAGAAACTAGGTAACTATTTATAAGAAGAACGTGATGGTTAATAAACAATTTTTTTAACAGAATTTAAAAAGTGTGGAGCCTGATGAGTGACAGCTCATCTACTGCCTCATTCTGGGTGGTTGAAACCAACACCCATCAAAACATCACATGCACAAACATCCTTAAAGATTGAGTTTCTGTTTTATTAATTTATTTATGAAAAATCCTGAGGATTAATTTGACCTTACATTAGTGAGCAAGACCCACGCTTAGTGCATACTGCTGTGATAAGTGCCGATTTGGGAATAGTGCCCTCAAAAACATGAATTTAAGACACATATGTGTTTGTGTGTGTGTGTGTGTGTGTATATAAATATATATATATATGGTTCTGGTGAGAAAGACTATAGTCAAAAAAAAAAAAAAACATCCATTAGTATGTGCGGCTGATCTCCCTGGAAGTGCATTGAAATGAGACGAGCTGTCAGCGTGGCATCAACATCGTTCCGCTGTGACGCAGAGGTCACCTCCTGATTTTCCTTCTGACTGACTCCTGTTTCTGTGAAAGGGACGTGGTCCCACTTCTCTCCCCAGAAAGAGCGTTGCTGTCAGACATGCTTTTTGTTTCATGCTGGACTATTTATTTCCTGCTTTGTCTTCTTGTAAGAGAGGAACTGAGTACAGACACTCAAATACTGGAATATATGAAGAGGTTATTATTGTATTGATTAGCCTATCTGAAAATAAAGATAACGGCAACGGAACTGTCTCCATGTCTAATAACATAATAGAAATAATTATTAATGTACTAAGGGTGTTTGAATAGTAATTTTGCTTTTGAACGTTTTGGCCTAATAAAGATGAAGACAATTTAATTGCAAGATTAATTATTTTGTTTTTTTAGAGTATTAAGATGACACAGTCTGCAGAATAATTTTAAATCCCCCTCCATAATTCATGTATCACACAGGGGAAAAAGATATTAAGTGTTGACAACTTATTTACAACTTATTTAAACAGATGCAGTGCTAATGAGATGCAACTGCTATTTTCCAGCAAATCGTGTCAACACATCATGTGTCACATCATGCAAATTCCACCTGAATGCAGCCAATACCCCCCATTGATTTGGGATACGTAAAACTGCCGCAGGCATGACACTGACCAATTTCAACCCCTTTATTAAGTCGTTTAAAATTCATCAGCGCACAGCAGCACATACGTGGACACATGCGTTTCCATACAGATATTCATGACAGTGTGCCTGACAGCAATGCGGTGGACTCTGTTGACGTAACAAAGCTCACAATGGATTGTCATCCCTCCGGGGCATTGACCGGGAGCCACGTTTCACAAACAGTCGGGCTCCAATTCGCTACGTAAACATCAGTATGTGAGAGCAATGCGGAGCAGAAGCCAGCTGAGAGGAAGGTTACATTAGATTCTGTTTGAGGTTAATATCCGCACCCTCCAAAACACTGGGTATAAATTCTTAAGTGTAGGGTGACGACAGTCACTGCTGAGGTTGGCATTAATGAATAATGTTAATCTGATTATCATAATCCCCCATATTATTGCTGTCACATAGCACACATAAACACACACATTTGCTTTAACATTATTATTACTGAAGTTTTTGGAATTTTTCTTAATTCACATAATTATCAGGATATGTTCATGAAAATACTATTCAGATGTTGGTGTGTGAATATGTTGCTTTGCTGGGTAGCTGCATTTTTGAATGTTATTAGAGACATAGACTTTCTGTAGATGAACCTATCTATGAAATAAGTAAAATGAATGAACACACCGCACAACCCATGCAGTATGCAATGTAGCAGGTTCCGTTCAGATCTCACTACACGACCATAGGAGGTTTTTAATGGAACAAAATGGCTTTTTTGGGCAATTTAAAAAAAAGTTCTCAAATAAAAGTAAAGGACCACTAACGTTCCTATTGAACATAGGGAACACATAACTGCCATGAAATAAAATGACAAATGGAAGGTCTTGAACCGGATGCACTACAATAAACACGACTAATAGAAAGCAGTTGCTGAATTGAAGTCTTCATGTTCCTGGCAAAAGTGGCAATTATTTGTTGCTCCCCCTGCAACCCTGTGACCCTAGATACATGGTTAGAGTCAGACAAGTATCCAACATGTCCACAATATAAAAAAAAAAGCTTTTCTGTCACAACAAAATTAATCTACTCCGAGGTGACCCGGAGCAGGAAGGAATTAAAGCATTCCGCTCCTGTAATCTCGCAGGGTGCCGTTTAAAAAAACGCAGGGTCAACCATGCTAGTACTGCTGCCTTTATTCCCGGTTAAAGGGATCTCTGCAACTCCCTTCTCTTTCATCCGTTCCCTCACCCGTCTCTACAAACGCCGGGCTGGAAAAAAAACCTCTAGCTGACCTCGGCGATGGCCAGGCGCGTGTTGATCATTGTACGACACACAGGCTGTCACAGGCTACGCAAACACAGCAGTCGCCAGAGAAAAAAAGGTATGCTGGGGCAATTTGTAATAGGACGGGGCCTTTTTTTGCATATACAATACCAGTCAAATGTTTGAAAGCACATGGGGCATTTTTTACATTATACATTATAGAAGAATAACATTTATCCAGAGCGACTTACAATCAGTAGTTACAGGGACAGTCCCCCCCCTGGAGGGTTAAGTGTCTTGCTCAGGGACACAATGGTAGTAAGTGGGATTTGAACCTGGGTCTTCTGGTTCATAGGCGAGTGTGTTACCCACTAGGCTACTAGGCTACTACTACTACTAACAATAACATACGTTATGTTACGTCATTTTAAAATGTCCTGAAGGTTTATGCTGAACACCTTCTTATCAGCGGCTTTTGATGACACTAGTGAACAAAACAGTCATGAGGTTAAAATGAGGCAACTCATTCATCAAAACTACTTCACTTTCTCCTCCTACAAAAATGATAATTTGTGTCCTGCACTGGATTCTTCAAAATATCTCCATCTTAGTCTCCATAACCTACAGTAGGTACGTCCAAACTTTTGACTGGTAGTATACTTTCACATTACTAGAGTCTGCAGCCTGCATTTGAATACATAGTACAAGAATTCAGCATAGCTAATTAGCATGATTTAACAAGCCCGTCATAATGGATATAATTGCCGAGTCCATTAAATTGAACTCTCTTCTATATGTTGAGCAATATTTTCTGGCACTTTTCACTAATAAAAGTCACAGGGCCTCTAACAGGTTAACCTATTACAGGTTAAGTTCCCTAAGAGCAGCACACAATAATAGCAGGAGGATTTCTAGGACAGGTCTTCAACCTGGCAATAAACACAGCACCACACGGCAAGCATGAATGACAAAGTAGCAGCTGTCAATCATCAAAATCATCCAGGTTTAAACTTTGTATATAAAAACACTAAAGATCATGGTGTGGCCGACCTTACCCAGGCCAGGACCGGAACCAAGGTCTCTTCGGGGCAAGGCAGTAGGACTAATTGATGTATTCTAATCCTGGCACTGAACTACTTGGCAGTTTTGTGACTGTGCAAGCTTATCTCATTCCATGACCATAAAGTTCAATAACAATGAAATAAAGGTATTGCAGAAACGTTGTACCTCTGATAAGAATTGCTAGACCTGCATGACAAGTGAATTTGTTTCTTTCCTCCCCTACACTTCTCAGCAATGCAGAGGCTGTCACTGAGACAAATGTGCATCCCCTTGTTGCAATTAATTTGACTCTTGTTCTGCGTGAGCCGTCCGTGTAGGATTTAATTAAGGCTTTCACGCAACGAGCGCGTTCGCCAGAAAGCCCGGAGTTAAATGGGCCCGCCTCTCCCTGACCCCCAGGAAGCGCTCACCAATGATGGCGTCTGGGCACAGGAGAGGGAGCTCCCGCGCAGACTCATCCCTCATCCCTCATCCCCAGTGCTTATTCCCCCACCTCGTGCTTTTAACGAGAGGTTTTATGTCATGTTCCGCTGTTCATGGCCAGCGGCCTTCCTGAGTGAGGAAAGGGTTGCCGCATGCCAAATTTTTCTTGTGTACATCAAATGGCAAAAAATAATAATAATAATAATGCTCCCCTACTCTTCTCAGCAGCATCGCTTAGGCTACTTAAAGCACATTTAGGAAAGCATAGCATTCAGCATTTTTCAGAGACACAGAGGTACAAATGATCATCGGTTAAAAAAAAAAAAACAGTTAATGACGCTCAGTCGGAGGGCGGCTTCTTGTTGGCTGGCATCAAACTGAATCAAAGGTCAGCATTCAATATTTCATTAGGCTGCTTACATGTGTGACAGCTCTATTTGGGCAGAGTGATACATGGAGTTGTTGTAGGGCAAGGCGCGGGGAGAAAGCCGTATATCCGAAAGCCAATATCCAAAGGGCTTCAACTCTCTACTATTCGGCAAAATTAAGGACGACATTTATTCAGAATAATCATGGACTTGGCCTTTGCTGTTATTTTGATATTGCCAGTGTTCCTTAATCTACTGTAGCACAGAACAAAACGGTTCAAATTTTTGTTTCATTTTGGAAATTTTATTATATTAAATTACTGAGCACAGGATTCCACGGGAACACAAGACTAATTGTTGTGGGTGATGGGCCTCTCTTTATTAATTTAGATATTTCTTTCAATGAACATCTTTAAAGGCTCTCTGCATGTCTTTTTAAAAAGCCATTAATGTCTGGACAAGCTTTCTGACCAGTTCAATGTACAAAAAAAAACTTAGACATTTCTAAAGGTAGTGCTCTTAGCCCTCATTATTACACAGTAGTTCAGATTCGTTATTCATTCATTTTCCACTCCATTGTACACCTTAGTTAGTACTGATCCTTTCAATTTTTTAAATATTTTTTTATCCTTTTATTTGATGTATACATTGTGATGCAGTGTTACAATATATTCTAATTCTATGCACTTTTTGGTGAATATTATAATTTTAGACAGTTTTGTGGGGCAGGCTGTATGTCAGAGCCACACCCCGAATTTTTTTTTACTTGCCTAAGATTGTTTTCCTTCCTTTGTTGCAGGATCACAATTGACTTTTCCTGGAGTGGGTCAGCATGCGAGAAATCCATTTACAAAAGGAGTGGCAGCATACAAATAAACCAATTAAACGAAGCAACTGGCCTGTCTGTTTTCATGTATACCCACACTTTCCTGAAATAAACATTTCCATGCGTGTTTAATTGAGCGTCTCGTACCAATAACTGACAAAAACACCAAAGGCCACAGCTTGACTCAATTTGCGTCTAAATATTCCCTTGATTCCCAAAATCTTGAGACAGCTGCCACACTAAGAGTGAGAAGCCATCCATTAACATACATTAACTTCTCTGCGGCCATCCCATATCGGCATGGATAAATCCTAATAATCCCGCAATGTCCAAAACTCACTTCAAAGCCACAGCTCTGTATCCCAATTTAGCAAGAACTATAAATGCAGAAAATTGTCTGCATATCACGGATTTATCTACAAACCCTGTAGACATTCAGAAGAGTCTTATTCAAATCCTAGCCGGGGGGTCTGCGCCGCACAGGACTGCCAGTGTTCTGGCTGCGGCTGAAGCCAACGCAAATTCCTCCGTGAATGTCATTTTTAGTCACAAAGACTAAGGAAGGACAGCCTTCTTTATCAGCCTGAATGCATAAACAAACATTTGCATGACTAATTTTTGCACCACTGCGAAATCCAGCAGCAGTAATGATTTCAATATCAAAAGGTTGTCCTGAAACATACATAAAGGGATTTTATCGGGGTGCATCGAGTTCCCCTTGGGCAACAGAACTCTGCCCATCTTCCTCCATGAAGCTTTAACCACATAAGCAGGCAGAACAGTGAGAATAATTACATCACATTACTGACCAGTAAAGGCTAAGAACACAGCATGACACTACGGCTGTCCACCCCGTCAGATAGAAGCTGATAACAGGCTGCTTTTAGCATTACGGAGTGGAGCAAAGGATGGAGCAAAAAGAAATCACATGCAGGGCCATGCAGAGAAACTATTAAAAGAAGGAGGTGGGGGTTATAAACATATTATGCTGATAATGAAATGACCACTGATCAAAAGAAAAACAAAGACAAGGAATTATGGGAGTTTGCAGAGGTGGATTGTGGGAAGGGGTCGGTACCGAGAGACGGGCACAGCGCTGCCAGTCGCTAGGTTCATGCCTGCGTTGTTGTTGCTATTCTTTTTTGTTTTTTAAGAAATGGGAGGAGTTGGGGTTAATCATCATTCCAATGGGCCGGGAGTACAGCTTTTCCCTTGTGATATGACACAAGAGCACAAAGCAGGGGAAAACTCCGGTTCAGGTCTAATGAGGAAATGCCCTGATGTCTAAGGGAATTTCTAATTAGGTTGGAGTAGAACAAGGTCCCCTTTCAAACTGTAGCGCTTACTGTAAATCAACCTGATTTGAAACTGTCACTGAAATAACTCAGTCCATGTTCAAGTTGAACAATTTTTTGCTGATAAATGAATGGGGCCTGCGGGAGTCAGAAACACACTGTCAAAAACGGATCATGAGGGCTGCGGCTGCAGTTTGAAAGGAGAGGAGTTTCATGCATGGAATACCAAAAGGCGTGGCAGAGAAAGCACGGCACTAGGCGTTCGACAAAGTGGTTACTTACAGGTAATAAGTGTAGGAGTGATAGGTTCTTCTGCCGAGTGGGGTGGTGGTAGGTTATAAGCAGTGGTGGAAGGGGGGAAATGGAATGGAAGGAAAGAAAAGTAAAATATTAATGTCCAAAAAAGTCGAAATGAACAAAACCTGATATGGTGACTTAAGTGAGGGTTACTGTGAGAGCAAGGTGAATTCTTGGAGCATGTCACGCGGGTTCTGATATTCACCGGTTGGGGTGGGGGGTGGGAATCGAAGGGGAAGGGGGGGTGTTCTGGGTCACTCTGACCTCAGGTTCTACAGTTTTTTTGCACCGCAGGAAAGAATTGTGGGTAAAGCGCCAGTCTCCGAGGCTGTTATTCAGACTAAAAGGTCGACACTTTAGTTGTGAGAGAGCAAAGGCAAAGAGAAAAGTGAAAGCCATGAGGAGCAGTTAAAGGAGGCTGGTTAGTTCCCTACTGATTTTCAACCCTACTGGTTTACAGCTATAAGCAGCAGACGCTCAGACTTCAACCTAGATATTGTGCAATTTGTGGGGGAAAAAAAAACTCATTTTATATTTTTTCACCCTGTTATCTGCACACCCACTCAGTAACCTCACTCAGAAACACCCAATAACAACCAAACTGGACTTGTCAGGCTAAGATTTACGGCGTTTGCTGGGTTTTGAACTGAGTGACACGCGCCCGCGGTTCGCACATCATCGTGGCCTGGCGGAAAATCTACGGCACATTTCCTCTGTGTACAAACGAAGCTGCCTATTTGCTCATCGTTGGTTCTTGACACTGTTATGCTGAATGCAGAAAGCCTGGATTCCTCTGACGAGAGCTAATGCAAACCCGCCCGGAGCAACATGCCCTAGGCCTCTATTAAAAAAAAAATGCTTTCATCAATTTTTCCATCATATCTTGCCTTTTTTCCTATGAGATAAGCCTCAGAAATGTTTTCCTATTTCCCGTTCCTGGATCATTTGAACAGTGCCATTTGTTGGAGCAGAGTACAGAGCAAAAATAAATATTTAATTGCACGTCATATATCCCTGTCACAAACAGTTTAGTGGTGCTTATCAGTGTAATTAAATTAATTATTTAACATTTCATTCATGATGGTGGGAGCTAGCATGACAGCATAGAGTAAGATGATAACGTTTTACTGTAATTACTAAAAAGTTACTGGTTACTGATTTACATACTTAAATAACCAACTGGTATGGTTACATACATGTAGTGTAAAAAAAAATTCTTACCTTTTCTTCATGACCAGCACCACCCCAAGGAAGATGATAATGAAGAGGAGGATGCCAGCGATGACCCCAGCGATCTTCACTGTGTGGTCGGACTGCTTCTCCGGCTCCACTTCATCAGGCTTCCGTGTGGCGGCTCCTGGAAGTGTTGGATGATCAGACTAGAGCTGAGTAGGCATCTTTAACATTCATGCCAATTACAATGTCCATAAAAATGGTGGTCTATATGAGTGGTTCTCAAACCTGTAGAAGAAATAAATGTGTTAATGACCCCACTCAACAACATATTTTAAATTTGACCTGTTTTAGAAGGTTAGAATAAATTATAACAAGGATGTATCTGATTATTTAGAGAAGGGTGAGTTTGCAGATTTGTCAAATTGTCACAGCTGCTTCTACTAGTAAATGAATACATTTAAAGCAAAAATTAGAGGAATACTTTTTTTTTGCTGATCCTCTGGCACCGGAAGTCAATTTTAGAACCACAGGTTTGTCTGATTTTTTCTGTTTAGTCCATGTAAAAGTCCAGAATTTCCACTTCGTTCTGTTTAGTGGTTCCCAATCCTGTTCCCGGAGGCCCCCAGACAGATTCCAGCATCGCTTAATTAGCATCAGGCGACTGTTCACAACCTAATTATTTATGGTGTAGGTAGAGACCATAGGTGATAGGAATGACAGCATTATGTCTAGGGGTTTCATTCTGACTTCTAAATCCACCATCTTCTGTCAGACTTCTCACTGGCATGTATGTTGGGGTTAAAGTTTGCGCCCGTGCGTAGCTTGATATGCCATTCTCTTCACTTTAGCATTTTTTCCACTCCTTCCCATCACATAAGATTTTTTGTTAATTTCCTTGTGGCTTCACAAGGCTGCTGGAAGCCGCTGGATTTTAAAATGTGTCTTGAAACCTTGTCCCATGCACAATTTAAGCTCTGTCTTGATCTTTTCCAGCCTTTGGCATGTACGCAATATAAATGATCAAAATGCGTGGAGCTCATTGCTTATTCTCGAGCAAAGCTCCCCTGGTTCGTGCCTCTGGGAATGGCAACAGAGCAAAAGTGTCATCGCTTTTGAAATGGCGGTGAAATGTCACTTGTCTTGACGTGGTCCACAGGTGCCACAGAGTACACCTGCGTGCACCCAAGCCCCTTCTCTTGTCCTGACCCTTTTTAAACATGGTAATACATTTATATATTCCTGTTATTTATTTGGTTCAGTCCACCCAGGCAAAAATAAAGCAATCTTTCCCTCTTGCCTCAGTTTGTGCACCTGAGAGTGGGAGATAAACTCATTAGCCATGCCTTTTGGCGGCCATTGTTTCTCTACCACTGCAGTAAGTGCTCCTTTCTTGCCTTTGGTTATACAAAAAATGGGTCACATAGGGTGACAGGCAAAAGAGAGCGGGGGGAAAAAAGGAGAAAAAAAATAAAAAAAGAGGAGAGACAAGACAACTCTCTTCTAAGCAATTTATTCTCAAAGCAGGCGGTGACGGGTGATCGCAATATAGGCACAGACATTGAAAATCTGCTCAAACGAGATAACCGACACCTAGCAGCAACCCGTATTCCGGGGGTAGTAGCTTGTTCTGGAGCCCTGTCTCTTCCTGCTACGGGAGAGAGGGGGGGTGCGTGCGAGCGCCGTTCGGCTGTTTACTGTATAATGTGATGGAACGTCAAGTCGCCACCCGATGAAATATCCATTTCCAGCACACTAAATGAGAGGTGGATGAAAAATAGTCAGGACACGCCGTTCAATTCACCCCAGCCCGAATCTATTCCCCCTGCCAGCAACACTTTTTCAATCAAAGCATGACAACATCCATCACTCAGGCCGCTGCTCTGTCGCTACCTGGGTGTTACAGATGGTGTCATGGAGGCCAGAGAAATTTCCTGTTTTATTACTAAGATGGTAAAGTGCAAACAGAGAATGTCTTCTGATTAGGGGTCTAAGTAGTGTAGTAATTAAACGTGTTTTAAATGCAGTTACTGGCTTTGAGGCTTAAGCTTCATCCATGTCCACTTGCTTCAAGTGGAAAAGTTACTTTTTTAGAGCTAAATATGTTCATAAATAGGTACAATAAGGATAACCCAAAGCATTTACTTGAAGGAAAAAACCGGACTGTGTTTGCACCATAAATACAAGCTTCTATGCTTGTGTAAGGTGTCCTCAGCACAAGCATATCTTTCTGGTTTATCTATTTATGTATTTATATCTGGAGAAGAACTTCTGAGAACAAACTCCAGACTTCGAAAATATTTCTAAAAACATACTTTTACTGTTGGTTCCTACACATTTTAAAGTGGTTGAACTATGTCAAATGACGACTGAGGTGAAAGAGGAATGCAAAGGACCATGGGAGATGAGAGCAATTAACACAGCAAAAGACGTCCACTGCATATTTTCCTTCAAACAAGATGTATACACCGTGGGGCAAAAAAGAAGCCACCGATTGTGCAAGTTGTTCCATTAAAAAAGATGAGCGAGGTCTGTCATTTTCATCATAGGTACACTTCAACTGTAAGAGACAGAATGTAAAAAAAAAAAACTGAAAATCACATTGTATAATTAATAATAATATAAAAAAAATTAATTGTATAATGGTTACTTTAAGAAGCCCTCATATCTTTCACTCATTAACTGTATTAATGCACCTGCTTGAACGCATGCAGCACTCGAAAGGTCTCCCTGCTTAAGCCAGCACATGTCCAGGCCCCTCTACATTGTGGCAGAGACCATCTGGATGATCCAGAGGAGGACTGGGAGAATGTCATGTAAAGTGTACCTATGATAAAAATTACATTACTCTCTCATCTTTTTAAGTTGGACAACTTGCACAATTGGTGGCTACCAACTACTTTTTTCCCCCGATTATATATAGCATTTTATTTGCATTTAGAAATAAATAAACTTGACCTTTCTCCTTTCAATAGTGATACTACAGTAACAACAACAACAACAACAGCAACATCTATTTCTTATATAGCCCAAAATCACATACAGTATGTCTCAATGGGCTTTGACAGGCCCTACAGTTGACACCCCTCACACTTGACCCTTCTGCACACAAGGAAAAACTCTACACAAAAAAAACTCTAGGAGAGAGAAAAAAAGAAAGGAAGAAACCTTGGGAAGGAGTGATACAGAGAGGGACCCCCCTTCCAGGGTAGAGTGAGCCTGCAAATGGTGTCAGTGCAGGGTACTACACTACTTTTTTCCCCTGATTATATATAGCATTTTATTTGCATTTAGAAATAAATAAACTTGACCTTTCTCCTTTCAATAGTGATACTACAGTATGTCCGCGCAATTTATTTATTTATCTATTTATTGTTCCAGACTAACTTCTCTTCAGGTGGCCTATGACTCAAAAAAGCCTCAATATTCCCAAAAGGTGTTTCTTATAAAGTATTTATTTTTTCATGTTTCCACCAACTCCTCTCTCCATCTCTCGTCTTTCTCTGACATTTCCTCTAGCTCATGGGTCATTTGCCATCAGAAAAGCAAAACATGCAGAAAAACGGCACCTTTCTTTCTGCTTTTTTTTTCTTGTTGTTGTTGCAGGGCTTTTGAAGAGTAAGAGAAAGAGGTTGGCTTTTGTGGTGCTGAAATATGAACCAGAGGCGTTTGGGGGCTTGGCGGCGCTGTGTGGGAGAGCGTCTGTTCTGGGCGACCCGCGCCTCAGCAGCTGTTCTCCTGGAACGTTCTTCTCTGCGTCCCACAGTTCAAGAATGTGGAGGTGAGAGGCGCCACCGAGCAGCGGCAGATATTTAATGAATTGCAGGGTCACAGCGAGTCACGAGCAAGAGACGCGAGGGTCAGCTTCGGCATAGGAAACAAAGCGGCAGGAGCAAAATAAATTGTTTTGGCCCTAGGTTGTGCAGAGGCATCCAGTTTTGTAGCTCTCTGTATACCAAAAAAAGAGAAAGAAAAAAAGATATCTGCATCGTTTAACTGCAAACAACATGCCCGCAAAGGCCTGATGACCTTCAGTCGTTAAAAGAAACAGCGCTTTCCCAAATTCCAGTCTTCTGGTTTTTCTTTTCTGGCAGGTGCTCTAGGGTTGGAAGCGTCAAAGAAGTCCCAAGTCAAATATTGTACTGGCGAGAACATTTTACAATTCACAGCATAAGACTGAAGAGAATCACGTTGTCTCTTTGTGTAAATACCACGCGCTTTTCACCTTTCCGATGGTAAATATTTAAATGTAATTTCCTGACAGCAGGCTGGGCAGGACGGCTTTGTCATGCATGCCAAAGTGTTGAGGTTTTCTGTTTCACGCAGATTCATAGGCACATTGTTTTTTTTTTCCTTCTTCTTCTTTCTACTCTTCTTAGAATTGCACATCCTGTCTGAATAAAAAACAGGACTTTTTTTGTAGTTGTTGCCTCTGTGGTACACGGTGCTCTTTTGCGTAAATCTGTGTAACATGATGGGTAATCCGACAAGATGACCTTCTGCTGGATGAATATTAAGAAACGTGCCAGGATGAAGTCAAGGAGGTTAACCGTTTACATGCCACATACAAACAGACATCAACACAAAATGTGTAAGGATATTAGAAAAGCACACAAATTCTACAGTGGACAACTCTGAGACAACCTCAATTTTTTTTGTAGTTAAAGCATAGAAATGTAACTATTGCTACATCGTTTTTGGTTGCAAACATTATCATCATCAACCTGCACAGACATATTGTAAATGGCAAATGCACTCACACACAAATACACACATTCACAGTGAGGTTTTAGGTAACACACACTCAAGCCTAAATATGACATTGTAATAATAAGACACGCATGCAGGACCGAAGAAGCCACGCAAAAGAGTTTCTGACCTGTTAGTTGGTTGTCACCAGCAGCGGGGGCGATGCGAATATACGGGGTGGTGAGCTGTGTCACGATTATGGCCGCTAAAGCCAAAAGGGAGAGTTCCAGGCCAACATGCAACGGGAGAGATAGGAGAGATACACAGAGAGAGAGAGAGGCAGACTGAAGCCAGACACACACAAACATCTTAGTCACAGTGCCGCAAACAAAAAAAAACTACAAAGAGAGAGAAAGGAGAAACTCATCTGCACTTAGTATTCATACATGTAGTAAAGGAGTATTATGGGTGCAGATGTAATTTGCTGTGTGATATTCCCTTAATACTGGAGAAATATAAAGTATGCTTATATATGCTTATAAAATATAGAGTAACTTATAATTTTCTTTTTCTCTGGTCTCTTTTGGTTGCTTTTTTCATTGTAACTCTCGGTAAAGTCATTTGCTGTTGCCTCTGAGACCCGACTGGCACAACAGCCCGGCTACTCAGAGGCTTCCACCATCCTACTGGCAGATGCAGGCCCTAAAACATCAGCGCTTAGGCCCAATAAATCGAGATTAAACACATGCAGTGATACAAACTCAAAAAGACAAAATCATAATCTACACGAGGGGAATTGGGGCGATTTAGATGCCTGTACTGTCCGTGGCGAAAATATGAGCATCTTGGAAAATAAAGCCCAAGCTCATTTGCATCGCAGAGCCCTGGCGCCATTAAAAGGATGGCACACGGTAAGGAAAATAGATTATCTACCATCTGTGCTCAATTAAAATCCAAACGGTGCGTGTGCTGTCACAGCGACATAGCCGCTGGTTCACGAAGTGTGACTCCCATGCAAGATAATCTAGCACGGGGGGTCAGGAATACGTAGCCGGTGGGATGGCTTCGGACACTTAGCTGGTGGAGTTTGGGTGGAGGAAAATGAGTTCACTCCTAAGGTTACAATAATGTCCCTTTTCAGGGTAGGGAGGGCTAAATATCCCACAGAGTACAATGAACTGCTGATTCGAAAGTCCTTCTATGCAAAGAAACAGAAAGGACTCGATAATTACACTAACAGCAACTACATTGCTGCCTTAAAAACTAAAAATATACTTAAGTGAACATTTTTACATATGCAACCATATGCATCCACTTGGGCCACAGCATGCTTCATTATTCTGAGCTAACAGTTCTCACCAGCTAATCTATACATTGCAAGGAAGGTAATTTGTTATTGTGATTAATGGGATTCAACCAATCAGCATGTTTTTGATGGGATGCGAGTGAAGTATAACTGACAGGAAAAGAGTAAATTAATTCTTTGAAAAAAATTATTTAAAACGTAAGTACATCATGATTCTTGCCCCAGAAATGTACATTTACACAACAATGACTAATTATCTTGATTCTATGATTCTAATTGTCTTGATTCTATGTATTATTCATTGATCCTCAAATATGCTTAAATGCAAATTCATAAGTAGAGTGTAATATTTGCAATGTAATTTTATTCCATGTTGGTTTTCGTTCTTTGCTTTCATATGTGAGTTGCATATTTAAATATCTATTTTATCAGTGCATTGACCTGAACCGCTGTGTGTCATATATTCTTTCTCAGTGGCGGACTCTAAGCTGGCTCAGGAGAGAACGGCGGGGTCAAGGTCAGCGTGCCTGCTTGCACTGAAAGCGCGTGAGTGGGAAAAACAAACAAACAAAACAAAAAAGGCGGGGTTAGAACAGTCCTGATAGGACTCTGTCAGTGTCAGTTTGAAAAGTGGAGACTCATGCATAATGTTACTCTGCTTGGGGGTAAAAAAAATTGCCGTTAAAACTGGTCATTGAAGTAGTTGAAAAGCGTGTGTGTTTCTGTGTTATTCCGTCACGGCTGTGACAAAACAAACCCTGGCAACACAGAGGTCTGGGGACACATTTCAATCAGGCACAGAATAAAAATCCTACCTTTAGTGGCCACTCGAACACAATCGATTTTTGTCTCCTGTGCAGGTAGAAATGGGAGAGAAGGGGAGGGATGGATAGAAAAGAGAGAGAGGGGGGGGGGGAAGAATTATTTTTTCAGTCACAAGACCTGGCAACATATTAGCTGTCATGGCTGTCAAAGAACATGGCCTCTCTTCCTCCCAATCTGTAGGGTAGGCTGACCATAAAATGGAATGGACTAAAAGGCAGGATGTGCCGGCCGGAGAAGTGGCCGTGGATCAGTGCTCCTCCTGCCATTTACCTGCCAGCTGTCACAATTTCTGCGCGACACACACCGACTCTGCCACCTCAAGCTCTCTGCAGCCCTGCCCTAATCCCCACGGCTTCGTTCTACACATATAGTCACTCAGGGCACGTCAGTCTGATGTGACAGTGCATTAATGTTTGGGTGTGAGGATAAAGCAGGAACAAAATTACGGTCGTAATGGCGGTTGCCAGGGCGCGGCATCAGCCCAGTAGCATTTCCCAGTTAAAGGCAGTTGGCGATGTGAACTGGACGTGGCTCTATGAGTCGAGTCGAATGAAAGTGGCTAACAAGCCCGGGGGGGAGGGATGGAGGAAAATGAGCTCTGCCTAGTCCCCGCAGAGGAAACATGGCTACTGTCAGCCCAAATGCTTCTTTTTCGAGCAAAAAAAAAACACCAAGAAGTACAAGAAGAACAAGAAGTCAGGAGGTGATGAATTAATGTTCATAATTGCCATCATACAAATTCCGAACAAACAAAGTAGTGCTGCTGCATGAATATTCACAAGGCCGTGAGCAGCCAGGGCTTTAGCCTAAATCCCGACAGCTTTATTACAGCAAAACGCACTCGTGTGCCTCAGTGCATTATTTAACGGATGACAAATTAAACTGTGGCACCCTTAAATTATTTACTTTGCCATGATGTGACTCAGGTACAATACAGGCAGCGAGTGAAGGCAATAAGCAGCATGTCTGGCATAAGACTTGTTTATATACTGCAGATTTGAATATGCATTGAGTTATTTAAATGAGGCAAATTAAAACAGACAACTGTACAATTACTCCAAAATAGCAGGTGTTTGAATAATAAATACTGAAGGTTTTTGCATATCCAAGACATGCCATATAGTGTTGCATGATACTGGAGGGGGGGGATTCCACCAAGTAAATTGTATTTTTGACAAGAAATCATCTACATTGGGTGCAAGTGTGAATTTTCTACTAAAATTATTATAACTGCATAATAAGAGTGATGCTTGAAAGTTTAAATCTGTGCTTGGCCAACAATTTATTGATGGAAAGTTATCTGATCATTTTAAAGTGTGAGTGTTTCTACCGAAGATGAACTATCAAGTTAGCGTCACTGCGATCCACCATCTTGTCTTTTGATGTATTTTTCTTCTTTTGAGCATGTTTTGTTTAACCTGTGGCATGACTACAGCTTCAGCTATTTTAGTCTTGATGCAGTCCATGGTTCAGTCCCCCATCCTATCAAATAACACTTTCTCAGGGCTTTAGCTATCGTTTGATCCAAAATATTGACAGTCTGGATGACTGCACACCAGGGTGCTTAAAGAGGCATTGGCCATTTCATGATGAGCAGAGGGCTAAAGGGCACAGTAAGTGTTGTTCTCTGCTTCCACTAACTTCTCACAGCGGGAGAACCTCCATGTAGAAACCCAGAGATCGGCAGCGTTGGCTGCTATCTGCAGGGAATTTGTCTCCCATTTAAAATGTCAGTGTTGAAGCAGGGCACACTCTCCCTCACACACATGCATGCACACACACACAATAAACCCCACACAGGCTGAACAAGGGTCCTTTTTGATTTCAGCTATCCCCACAGCACCCTATTAGGAGCAGAGGCAGACCAATGGAACACCCACTCCTTTTCTGTGGTGATGGTGGGGGGGAGCGCAGCCATGAGACAGTGGCTAATCTCAGCTCAAACACCCCCCCCCACCATCCACGGCACCCTTCCACAAGCTGAGCATTCCAATTAGACACAGTGAATTATCTAATGGCCTGAGTCACTGGCTCATGCTGAAATAAAGGACGGCCTATTCATTAGGGTCAATTTGCATATAAAACAGGAGATGGAGGATAGTTCTAATTTCCTATTACGCTCAAGTGTTAATAAGGTGCTGCTGAATGGGAGCCTTGTGTTGCACCTTAGAGCAGGGTGCTGCTGAAAAGCCGCCTGTTCTCCCAGCGAGTCAAGTAGCCCATCGCAGCTCTGGCAGGTACCGCGTTTGGCTTCCTGCCGCTTCATATTTTAATGCCATCACGCTCAACAGTTTTAAAAGGGCAGCGTGAGTGATGAATTCATTAAGAATCCCACCCTACGCCTGTCTCCTGTTACCACGTTTACATTTATGTTGCTGTTTTCCTCTGAGTGTCTCATTCACACCCTGAACCAAGGGAAGCCGTGAAAAAATTCGGTTGCAAGCTCGGGTTAGAGACGGTCTCTGCACCTTCAAAGTTCACCACGGGACCCCTGCTGCAGGGCACTGAACTATCACAGACTGCAAGTGACACAACTAGTGAAAGTGAAGAGATTGTCATTGTGAAACCCTGCCGCACAGCACACGGTGACGCAACAAAATGTGTCCTCTGCATTTAACCCTTGGTGAGCCATGAAAGGTGCACGGGGAGCAGTGTGGGGACGGTAGTCAAGTGTTGGTTCGGAATTCAAACCGGCAACCTTCCGATTAGGAAGGTTGTTTTTCCTAAACACTAGGCCATCCACTGCCCCAACTATGACTCTGACCTCTAAAGAGCATTTTTGTGGGAAAATTCCAGACCAGTAATGGTATCAATCCATAAAAAAATATCCATAAAATCCATAAAAAAGGCTGAGATTAGCTGTGATTAATCATACACTTAAATTGCACCATTTGCCTTTATTCTTCGGAAGATTTTAGCTGGTTTTAGCTGCCGTAGCTTGTAGTGCAAGCATGAACGGCACAAAAGCACAGCTTATGCTTCTCAAACCAGAAGTTCCAGAAGTACTGAAGTGTAAATTCTTTCAGCAGGAGTCTCTCATTAGGATGAAGAACTACTAATGTCTAATGCACTGCCTTGTTGCTACCTTTACACCCCCATTGTTAATTGGGGTAATTTGAATATAACAGTGGGCCTAACTGGGAAGTCTATAACTGCAAAAGTCTTTAGCACAAGGCACCTCTTCAAAGTGGCACAATTTATTACCAAATCAATAAAACAATTAAAATGGGATGAGCGTGACTACAAAAGGGGTCCGTTAGATAGGCTAAGAGCAATGGTCATTTAGATGCTAATTTGTGCACCAGAGGTTCCCAATTAGCACAAAATGGAACAATTGATTGTGTACATGTATAGAAACAGAGGTGTGCTCCAAATTTTCATTAGGGTAAGTTGTATGTATGCATGTGTGTATTTTTCATGGAGTACCATGAGGTCCTGAAACTCACCCCATTGGCCGTGCTGACAGCCTGGTAGTAGATGCTGTAGCTCTTGTGAGGTAGCAGCGGAATGTTCCAGAAACTGTTGTATGTCTTGTTGTCTCCGATGGTGAAGGGCTGGGCAGTCTGGATCCGTGCGGCTGGAAACTCGGCAGTGAAATAGTACTGGGAGTTGAGGAGGCTGGCATTCTGAAAGTGAATGGGTACCGGGTAACACCGCAGGATTTCCACGGCCCTCCGGGTCCGACGGGGTCGCTCTTCCTCCACCACAACCTGATATAAACTGAAGGGGTGAGAGGAGGGGTGGAGATAAAATCATTTAGCTACTGGGGAAAACCAGATAAAGACTGATGAATCTCATTAAAAGTTTGCATAAATTACAATGTAATATGATTCAAGTGGAAGTCAACTTCTATTGCAAAAACATATTTTGGGAACCATGAATCCATGAAAAATTGAACTAATTCTTATCACTTTTTACACTAATTTGCAGTCTGTAAAGCCATAATGATCATGTATTAATGTTAAAACCAAATGGAGTGTTAACTTGAACGAATTCAGAATGCAAATTAGAAATCAATCATCCGCCAACCAGTGAATCAGCTTGATGTTGGCAGTAAAATGGCACCAGGGTCACGTAGCTGGTGACTGGTACGTCCTCCTTGGCCAGAAGAGGCCGGAAAGTTTTTAATTAACTCTGAAAAGCCTGGAGCTTGTACCGCCAAATCGGCCCTGGACAACTCGACCATGATGTAATTTATGGTGCTGATAGCACCAGAGCAATATCCCATCTACGGAGAGATTTAAATGGCATGAAATAAAAAAGCTCTCATATGAGACGGCAGCCTCAGTCTCCCCATTTCCAGATATTAGAACACTGAACTCTGACACATTGCGGATGATCGCAGGCCAGGAATGTGCCCAAAATAATGATGGATTCTGAAAAAGCCATATGACCCTACCCAAAAGGAGCTGAAATTGGGTTTTAATATGAAAAAAAAGACCACCACCAACCTCTGAGATCTAAAGAGCGGCCAGGGGACTTAGTGTATATAATAGGAGATGAAACAAGGAAAGGAAGATTTTTTTTTCCTCTTCCTTGTTCAGAGGGGCAGATCAGCTAAGCCAGAGACCAAAGCCTTGGTTTCCCAGTGCAATACAGAGGATATTGGCTGGCAGTGAGATGGAGAAGACAAATGAAATGGAGGTGAAATTACAAGTACCCCAGGCAAGGGGGCTCTATATTACCTCACAGCACGATGAAGCTGAACAGGCCCCTTCATGGCCACCAAAACCAAAAAAATAAAATACAATTCTCTTTCCCTCCTCCAGTTGTAGATCGAGACAGATGAGCTTCTATACCCACTCTGAACACAAGCCTATTTTAGAAATTGAGACAGACACTAGCAAAATAAGTTAAATAAGCCTTTTCCTGCATTTTTATCCATTAAATAAATGTTTCACATAGTGTTGTGTGGGTGGTGTTAGAATCTATTAGGCAATTTAATAATAATGTTATGCCTAAAACGTAAAGCTGCACAAATCCCAGAAACCGTATTCCATGCTTAAGGTCAGTTTCCCATTCATGGTTTAAACTTGGTCCTAGGCTAAACGAGAACATCAGCGAAGTTCTCCATTCAAATATGGAGGGTGGTAGTAGCCTAGTGGGTAACACACTTGCCTATGAACCAGAAGACCCGGGCTCCCACTTACTACCCGGAATCCCACTTACTAGCATTGTGTCCCTGAGCAAGACACTTAACCCTAAGTTGCTCAGGGGACACTGTCCCTGCAACTACTGATTATAAGTCGCTCTGGATAAGGGCGTCTGATAAATGCTGTAAAATGTAAATGTAAATACGCTTTCAGTCTAGGACTAGAATTAATCCAGGAATGGGAAACTGATCAAAAGAATCCCATTAACAAACACCATGCAGTAAATTAGTACTGGTAATTGGAATGAAACCATGTAGTAGGGTCAACATTCCTTGCATAACCATCAGATCATTTTGCGACTGTTTACATGCTGTGGTGGGGGACAAGGACATAAAAAAAGAATGCCCTTTTCTGCACTGTCAAAAATAAATAAATAAATAAAAATAAAACAAATGGATGAATTCCCAGTCAGCAGTAAGGTCATATTTTACTCAAGCTTCCCATCCATGACATTCAAAGTCAGGACTCCCATCTGCAGCAGCCCAAATAGTCATTTACATTTAAAAAGTCATGTCTGGATTTGTGCTTAAAGGTTAATAGGATCTACGACTTTAAGAGACTTTAATTGTGTGGTATTTGAATAATCAGACGATCCTGGCCTGCTGCATAATGAACATGCTGAATCGGACCAGAGAGGGACTGAAAAAGCTTAACAATGTCACTGCGCCAAGGACATGATGTAAAATCAGCAGACAGGCACCATTTAGAAATGGTGACAGCTTACACTGAATGTTTGACAGCCAGTGTAAAAAACCTTCGATCGATTTATCCCTTTATGATCGTACTGATCTGCCCTCGTACCTATACAGACTCCAGTCGAAGGCTGACAATTTCAAATAGAGTTTAACTCAAGTTCAGTCTCATGTCCCTCTGAGAAGCACATCATGGCACATTCCTCCACATAATGGCTGCGTTTTGCTATTTGGCAAAATAAACTTGTACTAAAATACATCCTGCAGGAAAATTAGATCACACTTTAACGGGTTTCAAATGGAGCGTGAGTTGGAGTATAATGTCACTCCAAGGCTTCTTCCACTAGTTTATGTGCGACTAATGCACTGAGCTATAGAATTAAGGAAATTGAGGAATGTGCACATCGAATTCTCTTTGAATGGGACTGAGGGCTGTGCCAAAAATTAATCTGGAGGTTTCAAGGGTAACACATGCTAATGTTTTATAATGTTAATATAATGTTTTATATGCATGTATAGATATATAGACTGGTGTTAAATCATCTACTGCAGCATCAGCTATTTTTCCATAATATGGAATTTTAATAAGAACAAACGCCTTCATATCAGGGGTGAATACACCTGGATATCTGACATAGATGTGGCCACACCCACTGCTCCGCTCTTCACTGCCCCCTTTCAGGTCTTGTCTACATTGTTTCCACAATATGTAGAAGTTGAGGTGTGTCGGTCTGAGAGCTGCAAGCCCGACCAATTGGAAACCAGCACACAGAACGATTTTGTTACCGAAACAATTCTCAGAGTCTCATTAATACCCACAGAATGTTACAAAAAGCACATTTCAATATTTACTAATTAAATTTTCCACAGCCCCCACGTCCACTACAGATTAAATCTGTCATAAACTGCTCGGGAATATCAGAGGGGTCCCATGAATGAATTGGCTGCTCCCTCAGCCATAGCTCATTACAGAGAACTTTGTCGGCATCAATAAGTCCCTTCTGCCCTTTCCGCATGTGGCGCCACACCACGCTGCACTGCTGTTTAGTGATAAAATCTAACGTAATAAAATATTAATTACGGCCAGAGAGGGTAGTGAGAAATATGAGGTTAATTACAGCCTCACATTGAGAAGAACAAAGGCCAGAGTGGCAACTGTCAGCAGCAAGTAAGCTGGAAGCTCAATGAGAATGAGTTGGGGGGAAGGGGCGGGGCGGGTGGCATGGGGAGAAGGAGAATGAAGGGGAAAAGTGGCGACGTGACCATTCCAACGAGATTTAGGATCTACTTAAAGGCCGGCCATTACTTTAAGGACCTGTCACTACAGTGATTGACCTCCTTCCTGCCATATAGCTCAGGTGACAATCACCACCCCCTCTTTGAACTCACTTCCTTTAATACCTCATATTGTCAGATTTTATAGCAAATATCAAACGAACGTAATTCAGTCTGAAATGAATACGGACTAAACAGTTACTGTTCTCTGCGCAGTACGGGACAAGAGTGTGTGGCAGATCACGCTGTAAATGCAGAGGCTACATAGGAAGAATTGGGCATCTGCATTATATTCATTTCATTGCATTCAGCAAAAAACATATCTGAAAAAAAAAAGTATTTTACTTTTTAAAAGTATTTAAAAAAGTATGTCTTCTATTTGGGACAATTAGGCTTAGATATTAAAAAATATACATGGGAATATGAGTCACAGGGACAAATAGATTATAAATACTACATATCAAGTAAATAAGAAATTGTCAATAACACTCCCATCTCTTGCTGTGTGGTTTCTGCATCAATAAAAAGTAGTTACTGAATAATTAATAAGGCCTGTCTATATGTCTGATTCCTGCTGATTCCTGGGGTGTTTAGGGATTAACCCTTTAAAGTCCATTGTTCCACTTAGTTGTTATATTATTAACAGGTAATTAAGGCTGTCTATGGGCTGTCTATCTACCCTGTGTTGTGGACCTGAACTGGATGTGGCAACATGGGAGGATAGAGTTGATCATATTGGATTGCATTGGGAGGCCCATGCAGTTTTTGGTCCACTGTTATGGACATAAGGACAGATTGACTTATGGGTCTGGGCATGACATGTAACAAATTACTAGTAATTTTTCTTCATGCAACTTTACTTTTGTTTAAAATAATTTAATCCATTTTACACAGAGACTTCAGGTGTGCCGTTATACTTGGATGTTTTGCTTGCATGCCTATCTGCATGCAACAAGAAGCCCCATTTCACATTCGAAAAATCCTGGAGACGTTTCAGGCATAGCAATCAATGACGGTGCTTAAGAAGTGAACTGGGGCTATTAACTGTCTACTGTGCAGCTATCGAGGGAAATACCTTTAAGAGGAATTCAAATAAAGTCTACGGATTGTGTTATCAAGTAATTGGCTGTTACAGGTTCTAAAGTGCCTGGGAGGCGAAGGAGAGGTCTTTTGGGGTCACCGCCTCCCTCAGGCACTGTTCTTTAGGCCTGAAAGAAACCCCAGCACACCCACACAGTTGCTTGCGAGAGCGGCCCTTTGAGTGGTTAGTGTTACTTGTCAGTTTAACGACAGAAGAAAGTTTCGGATTCAAAAGAAATGTAACCAACTAACCAGATTTAGCAAAACAGTATTCCATACAGGCAAACACATCATGCCTATTAAAAATAAAAAAAAGTGCTACATTGACTTTTATACATTTATCTTAAGTGATGTGCAATTAAGGTGGGTGTAGACAGCACAACTGAACCCTGATCAGCACAACTGACCCTGAACCCCCGGTCAAAAATTGGGGAGATTTTAATCTTGAGAAAGGTAGCAAAGTAAGATAAATTGACCACTGGCGAAGAAATCTGTTTTATTTTTAAAAGATTATTATCTTTTTGGCAGGTCTACCTGGTGGCAAATTCAAATTCCTGGACACGTTTTGTGTTTTGCTGCAAAAATAATTGTCTTAAGTGTTTTGTCTTCCAATCTGGAGCAAATGCAACAATTCTGGTAAAAAAAAAAAAAAGGCAAATTGCAGCAGAACTTGTAATTGAAAAGCAGATTTTGTTGACCAATAGGTAACTGCCTCTGTTATCTATGAGACATAAAACAGCCCCAGCAGCAGCAGCAGCAGCAGCAGCAGAAACTACCTGGTCAGCTATTAGGACAGGGTCAGTGCAGTGCAGCAGATAGGGGCCCGCAAAGCTACCGGCTCGCTGTGCTGGAACTCCGGCAACCTCGGCTGACACCAATTAGGCCCCCTGCAAGCAGGCTTCCAGCTCTGTTTCAGCCGCCGAGCCACGTGACGGCCAGCCAATTACGACCGTTCCAGTTGGCACTGACTGAGCTGTGACCTGGGACATGGATTTTTCATGTGCCCCGGGTAGCAGAAGAGAAGAGGGGGACCAAGGAAAAACAGGAACGGAGAGAGTTAACAAGTGAACGTTTTGTGGGGTTGGGGAGGGGAGAAGCGATAACACAGACAAAGACAGAAGTTGCTCAGAGTTCCTACTTTCTTACTGTGTGTAGTTGAGCAGAAACTTCGAGACAGACTTGGGAGATTTAATGGACGGGACCGGTGGCCAGCAATGTGTCCTGACCTTTAGACTATTTGCAGCAACATTTTATTTATTCGGTGACTCATAAAACTGCCCGAGACACACAAAAGGAGGCAAGCTGCACAGATTAAATGTCATTTAAATCTTCAAACTTGCTGAGGTACCACTATGACGCTGGGTCCCGAAATCAAGCTTGAGACCACCCGGGCCCCGAGGTGATGGAAAGCAAATGCATATCCGTTTGCAGCTGCTCGTATTTTGTGGTAAACGTGTGGCTTGATAGACGGTCCTGCCGGTCCAATCGAAAGGGGAAAAGCACTTTGAGAAGCTTCTGTATTTCACGTGCGGAGAGAGAGATGTCACTTTGCCGGGCTGCGATGTTACATTCAGGTGCACGATTTGTTCTCTTCAGTCAATTAAAAAGTAAGCAGACACCAAATGCCCTTTTAAACTTGACCTGTCTATGTACAATTTGCTTCAGTCTGAAATAAATGAAAGAGGTACAGGTACAGCGGCATTGATATGAAATTAAATATAAATATAATAAAAAAGCAATGCAAAATGTTACATCAGGTATGTTTATTATTTGCCATTCAGGAAGATATTTAAAGGACTGTTTCAGCCTGTAATTTCAGATCTGATGTACCTTCGTTATTCTGGAATTTTTAAGTCCACTCCCATTGTTACGTCACACACCCATTTCAGCCCACATTTGTACATAAGAATTATATATATATATACACACACACACACACACACACACACACACACACACACATTACACATAATTAATTTTATGAAATAATGTAATTATTTTAATATTCCTCTCTAGACCACGGTAAAATCAGAATCCATGCCTTCTCGGCACTTATTGCTTTAGTTTTATATGTTGCACAGTGACCCGTCAGAAGAAGCACAGTGAAATTGCTTTGGGGATTCTGGGTGGTGTGGAATGCATCCAGGCCCCCCAGTTGCAATCCGATTGTCACTTTCACCTAATCCCATCGGCCTCCCTTGGGGTCAAGTTAGGGGCAAAAAAACGAAAGAAGGGAAAAAAAAATCCTGTTGGGTTGAAAACAATGCCTATCTCTTCCCAGCAGGAATAAAAAAGTTATTCTTTACAGAACGAGGCAGAACCAGAAACATGATACCCCCGGGGATGAAACAAGAACAATCCTGCAGAAGTGATCTGGGCCAGGAACACGGGCGAGCGCTTTGTTTATTTTCTTTCTTCCTCCTCCGTCTCTCGCTCGCTCCTTCCTTCCCGCCCCGCTTTGGATCGGCGTCGTCTGGGATCATGGTTTAGGAGATAACACGGAGGGGAAAGGGCTTTATTCGACAGCAGGCACGCTGCCGGGCAGAGCGCCGCGAATCGACTTGCCTTGGCGGCGGCGTGAAGAAGGTGTAGGAGGCCCGCTGCGGCCCGGGCGTGGGAGACGTGAAACATTAGCGTAACGCGACATGACTGACAGACGCCGCCGCTAATCCCCCCCCCCACCTGCCACTGTCCCTCCATTGTACCCAACTCGTGTAGCGCTGCCAAGATGCACTTCACCATTGAACATCTTCTCCGGGTGAATTCTGAGCAAAATATGCGATGACAGACACACTTGGGCCGGAAAAAGGCTGGCAAATATAGCTCTAAATTAAAGCAAAATAATACACGCCTTTGTTCCCACACGTTTGAATTTGGGAACAGAGGAATGCTTTAGCAAAAAAAATAATAATCCAATCATTCTGACGGCTGCGTTTCACTCCTTTTTATTTTGCTAAATGTATCACAGCAAAACATCTGCAAACCTTTCTTTTTTAATCCAATCAGATATTCAACGGTTCTGTTGTAAGGAGCTTTGGTCGTGTGCTCCTGTGTTCTGGTTTCACGCCGCTGAGGTCTTGTAATTGAAAACGTGCACGACCTGTGAATCGATGGGGACGGGAAGCACGAAAGATCCACACAAGTGGCAACTTTTGTAAGGCGGAGAAAGCTTAATACCCCCATATAACATCCACCTCCTGCCGACATTTACATTTACATTTTACAGCATTTACCAGACGCCCTTATCCAGAGAGACTTACAGTCAGTAGTTACAGGGACAGTCCCCCCCTGGAGAAACTTAGGGTTAAGTGTCCTGCTCAGGGACACAGTGGTAGTAAGTGGGGTTTGGACCTGGGTCTTCTGGTTCATAGGCGGAGAGCGTCGCGTCCGGGAGGCGGAGAGCAGCACCTGAGCCGAAACCAATCCCGCTCCACCCCCGAAAAACAAAGCGTCGCTGAGCCGCTTTTCGTATCTGTCACGCTGTCACAATGCGCCGGGGAGGCCACGGAGCCGCCGTCAGCGTCTCTCTCCTTTTCACCCCACCAGCCCCTTTATAAGGTATCTCAGCGACGTCTCCGCTTCAAGCCAAAAGGTGCAGATTTAAAAAAAAATATATATATATATAATGGCCTTTCTGATGGAAATGCTACGTCAGTCTAATTTTAGATTTCAGGCCACCGTTCTGTGCCTGTGTTCTTTTCTCGAGACCAACATCTGTCTTCCCTGTCTAACATCTTCACTGTCTGCATGCTGTTTTCTTTTTCACGGTGAAATCTTCTCTTGTTCCTTTATTAATCGCAGCCAACATTATTAATGCATTAATACAAGGGCTGGGATTTTGCACACGTCAATTATTATTCCTTTTATTTTTTCCGGAGGAACGTAATGCGATGACACACTCGTTATTTTAAGTTGAAATAGAAAAAGATGACTCCAATAGCTAATGCACTGAAAGCCAAATCCCCTGCTAATGTGCAACGGCACGACTGTGTCTCCGCAGCAGTAAACAAAGGCTAGCCTTTCGTGGTAATTAACGAAGCCAGCGATTCATTAAAACACGCTAATGGTAATTAAGATGACAACGCGGCTGATGACAGGGTGACAGGCGAGATCGGGACGTCTGGAATTGGGGCCCTCGCAGGGATTTAAATCGCCGTGACGGGGTCCATTTCGCGATAAGCGAACGTAGCAAGTCTAAAGGGACAAAGTGACACCTGTCAGAAGGGGAAACCGCACCAAAACCCCGCCTGCCCTGAGAGCATCCGAGATGTTTTCAGGGACCATGGTGGTATTATTTATTAATTCGGGGGACGGGGGCATATTTATCTTTGTGGGTCATGTGTGTTTTGTCACTTTGCTCGGTACCTCCATTAAAACCAGTCAGGGATGAGGCCGTCGCTGAATTGTTCATGGCGAAACGGAGGTGCAAAAGCGCACATTGATTTATTCATATCAGCCGAGGCTCCCTGACAGCAGCAGGTCTCAGACACTGAAGTCCTCCCTCCATCAGGCAACTGGCAAAATATCTAGAAGATAAACTAAACGGCGGGAAGTAACCTAGCGAAGATATCTAGCAACCAGTCCTTTCACACTCTCCGTATGCTACAGCAATAAAAACCGGGCCCGAAACCAAATTTTTGAAAAATATGAATTGTTCCAAGTCAGCCCTGTGAAAAGTATAACCGATTGGATTGGGTTCATGAAAAAAAAAAAAAAAACAAGCTAGACCAAATTAGCTAATAGACAACCAAAAAGGTGACTATTCATCCATCTGAATTCATTCATTTGTAGGTTAGCGATTCAAACTCGCAAAGCAAAAAAAGGTTTTCATTTTCTGGTGTGTTGCAAGGAGGAGCCCCAGACATGCAGCATAGGAAATCAGCGCAGTCAAGATCTTATCTGTAGTCGGGGGAAATGTGCTTAGGGTGTGGATTGTAAGATGGGCGGCCCGCCCGAATGAGCCTAGTTAGCAGTAAGGCAGGGTCATTAATACACTTAATGACTGTTAGCCGTTAGCCAGCAGGAAAGAGCAATGGGCTTTAGCTCATTTAACTCCAACTTTAACGCTTTATGTCACCAGTTTATGGCCAGGGAACAAAAGAGAGTCGGCACAGCATCTGCAATTCCGTCGCACTGATAACGTAGGAGCGTTCGGTGCTTGTGCGAGCTTTTCAGAAAACACACACTCTCACACTTGCATTGAAGGAAATTACAGGCAAAAATACAAAATGGGGGAGGGCGCTTGCAAATGAGTGAAGTGATAAAGCTGTTAGGGAGACAGGTTGGAGGAGCTCTGGGACGTTGCCAAGCCTTATTGATTCATCTTTGAACCATCAATTTCAAGGGAAAGAATGAAGCGCCAGACCAGACTTTGTTCTGAACTTGAATTTAGTTTTCTTTCCCTTGATTATGTTTTTTTTTTTTTGGTCTATTTACAGTATATGCAAATAAACAGAGATAAGAAGAATTTGACGGCAGAAAAAAAAAAAAAAACTTGACCACAATACGCGTTGCTTTGGCAACATAAAAGACGAAGGAAGAGAGGACAAGATTGCACTGCTCCACTTGGCACAAGCCTCGCTTTGTTCTCATCATCAAAAGGCAAAGAGTCTCTTGCTATGATCAAATGCACAAACAATGAAATGTGATGATAACGGCATGTTCAGATCAAAAATCCGCCATTTCCTGCACAGCCACTGAATGCAAATGTAATCAGTTGGTAAAAGGGCACAACAGTGGTCTGTCTTAAGGTGCAAAGAAAGGACACTGAAGGTGCATGTGACAGTATCTATTTGGTAATATGTGCCTGAACAAGACCTTGTGTGTTTCAGAGCTATCACATGGGTATATATGCAGTGTATATATTCCTGTATGTGTAATTATGTATGTTTGATTTTGTGTGTGTGTGCGTGAATGTTAATATGTTTGTGTGAGGCCGTTAATGTGCCCGAGTGTTAGTGTGTGTGAAAAATCGTCTCACCTGATTGGTGCGCCCTGGCTCTGTGCAGGTTTTAGCAGCACTGTGACTGTTCTGTCTGTCTGATTCAGTGGAGTCTCCTGATCGTACGGGGGCATGAGAGGAGCTGTGATCGACGGAGGAGGCAAGACAATCAGAAATGCCTGCCCACACACAGATACACAAACTTGCAAGCACTAACTTTTTCCCTTGCTTTGTAATAAACATGCATTATACTCATTACAAGACTTTAAACTACTCATCTGTAACATTCATTTTTATATTTTCTGCTGGTCTCATTTGGATGTCACTGAAGAATAAAATGTACAGTTGAACCACGTATACAACAACCAAAAGCACCTGATATTTTGGTGGTGAACTGGGTTATGACTGGAGGTCCGAAGCCCTTAATGGTGCTGGCTCTGATGGTGAAAGAGTATGTGGATCCCGGGTAAAGTCCCTCAAATGTGTGCCACGTCTCATTGCTGTTCTTCAGCACCTTCCCGCTCTGGTTGGTCAAGTTGAAGACTGTATCGAAGGAACTCACAGCCTTGTAGGAGATCTGAGGGCAAAGAGTGTTTTTTAGACCAACACAGACAAACCTTGGAAAAATGTGTGTTTGTGTTTCTAATGGACAGTGATGTCAGTGATATTTTTAAAGCTGAGATCATTCAGGAAAGGCTCGTTGTGATAGGAACAGCAGACGCTGCCTAATACTCTATACCTCGATTTTCACACAGACCAGCACCCTGTGATAACCGAACAGACTCCAATATAATGTCTATCCTAACTTTTTATCTATTTAACAATTTTTTAACCAACTTTTTAAATCAAATTTCTGATATAAAAGTGAAGAGATTGTAATTGTGAGACACAGCAGCACAGCACACGGTGCACACGACGAAATGTGTCCTCTGCTTTTAACCATCACCCTTAGTGAGCAGTGGGCAGCCGCGACAAGGCACCCGGGGAGCAGTGTGCCTTGCTCGGTGGCACCTCGGCGGTTCGGGAACCGGCAACTTTCTGATTACGGGTTTGTTTCCTTAACTGCTAGGCCAATAAAACACATATAAATAACCGAACTAGAGACAAAATTAAACATTATATTACCAGATGATTACCAGAGTAAACTGTGCCAGTCGTGATTATCAATGGTAATTAGTCAATTAAGATGGTAATCACAGGATTCTGTTTTCTGCATGGAGATTAGTAGGCCCTTTCTCTTCTCCTGTTGTTTAAGTGTCAGCTCCACTTCACTTGAACATGAAAATAGAGGTTCAAACCCATATCTTTATTTGGGTGAGTGTGTATGTGTGTGTGCCTGTGCTCCGTCCCCCTAATGTAACTTTGTCAACCCTGTGAAAAGCTTCATTTAAATAAATCATTCTGACAGTAATGGGAAGCCCTCCCATTAAAATTCCATTCTCGCTCCAATTAAAGGCACACAAAAGGAATGAGCAGTCAGGTGTCAACCACTTACTGCACCCAGCCATTTTCCTTTATCTGAGCAACAGGATTTCAAATGTTTAAAATTAATTCCATCACACCTTAGAGTGAGGTCACATTATTTTAGCCCCCAATGGCATGGGGAAGACACAATATTGCTTTCCCCAGATGTTGTTGGTGCACATTTTGACGCTTTCACTTTTGAAAGGTGCACATAAACTGATCTATTGATTCTGATCTATTGAACAAACAGTCACATAGCCTTATTAAATAACACACTAAAAACACCTGTATATACCTGTCATGATCCGGGGGTGACTCTGGGTCCAGAGTTCGGACCGGAGTTTCATGTTAGTCTTGTGCAATGTTCCCTGATTGTGTTCACCTGTGCATAATTATAATTATTGTATAAAGCTATCCTGTTCGTGTCTGTTCGCCGTCAGGTCATTGTGTGGTGATGTTCCCTTGTAGCGTGCATTCTGTATTAAACCCCTGTCCTGTGGCGTTGTGCGTATGCATCCTCCTTCCTGGCCATGTCCAGCCCATCGTGAAAATACCATTCTCGCTTTGTTACTTTGTAATTCTCATTCAATGTGTTGTCTTTATTTTCATGACCATTTACATTGGTAGATTCTCACTGAAGGCATCAAAACTATGAATGAACATGTGGAGTTATGTACTTAACAAAAAGTGGAGACCTGGCCTCCACAGTCACCGGACCTGAACCCAATCAAGATGGTTTGGGGTGAGCTGGACTACAGAGTGAAGGTAAAGGGGCCAACAAGTGCTAAACACCTCTGGGAACTCCTTCAAGACTGCTGGAAAACCATTTCAGGTGACGACCTCTTGAAGCTCATCGAGAGAATTCCAAGAGTGTGTAAAGCAGCAATCAGAGCAAAGGGTGGATATTTTGAAGAAACTAGAATATAAAACATGTTTTCAGTTATTTCACCTTTTTTTGTTAAGTACATAACTCCACATAACTTCATTCATAATTTTGATGCCTTCAGTGAGAATCTACCAATGTAAATGGTCATGAAAATAAAGAAAACACATTGAATGAGAAGGTGTGTCCAAACTTTTTGGTTGTATTGTGTATACGTGTGTGTGTGTGTGTGTGCTATTTATATATACACACACACACACACACACACACACACATATATATATATGTATATGTCTGAACTGAAGAAGTTGCTTTTAATCACATTATGTATGTATATAGTGACAATAAAATTATATATATATTCATTCTAAATAAAGGGAGCTAAATTTGCATAAAGATATTGGTAAAAACAGCAAGATCAAGGCGTACTTCAAGCATTTTAGGTCAGTGTGAGCATGGCAATTTTTTTCAGGTGGAGTATATACTATCCGGATGTCATTATCGGTCTCCGTCATTCCCCCACTGCCACACACCTGCTCACTCAAACCCTTAGAGAACACTAAAATCCAAGTGAACAAAGGATGTTTTTGAGCAAAAAAGGTGATTCAAAGGCTCAAGTGCCCACAGAATTTTGCATAATTTTTGCAAGTCTGAGAATCAATCATTGCCTAATGAGACGAAAGCCTTTTGATTTCGTTTTTCTCTTTTAAAACAAGGCAAATCATAATCCTGACATCCAGTTGCAGGGGACGAGATGACAGAGTGTAATTTCATAATATGAATATGTGACAGCTTAATTGGTGAATTTGCCACAAATGAATTTCTGCTACAATGGTTCTTTTGAATGCACAAAAATGGTCGCATGTGCATTGTGCACATTTCTGGGGCAACCAGTACATTACATGCAAATCAGACACTCCAATCAAAAGATGCAGAAAAAAAAACATTTGCTGCTTCTATAAAAGTCCAACTTTCCGATAGGTAGCTTTGAGCCATGAATTTTTCATTACAGAATTTTTCCAAAACCTGTATCTACACTTGGATTATTTAATGCCCCCATTCTCATGCCAGTTGTTGCCCCTGGCCATAGCTCTTAGCTGTATCATATAAATCTAAACCATGGGAAGATCTCTAGACAGGGTAACAGCATGCAGGAAATACAGGCAGAATTGCTGAATAAAGAAATCTGAATCTTAATGTGAGACATGAAGGGAACAGAACCTGATAAAGATGATTACATAAGGGAATTTAAGTGTCTCTTATTTACAGGCATAAAGAAGTCAGTTTTCGTTCATTGACTTAGTTGACAGATTAATACAAAATAATGCTTTTAATATAAAAAAAAATGAAAGTAATTATTTTAACAGCTTTTTAAGAATCTGTGGATTTATGTAGGTCTTTTCAGTATGGCAAGCACGGAGCTTTTCTCTCCATATCTCCTTGGTCATACCTAATTTTCTCCACAAAATATCCTTACAATGCAGGTAGAATTCAAATTCCAAAAAACATGCTAAAATGTTAACTTGATAAAGAGACTGTAATTGTCACTTTTTGGCTTTTTGTTAAATAGATTCCAGGCCTAAATCTTTGTTCTTGGGCCAGGAATTGTACAATGTTTAGGCTTCAGCCAGCAATAGATTGTGTTAACAAGCCTTGGTACATTTGGGGCTTAAGGTTATTAGGTTGGATTTATTAGTCAATTAAGACCCCACAGTGAATGAGGGATGGAGGCGTTCTGCTCTTGCCAGACGGAAGATGGATGTGCATCGGAGGCCTGCATGTTGGCTGCCGAAACCTTCACGAGAGACTTACTTCATACTGTTTAATGATTCCATACGTCTGCACTGGCTCCCGCCATTTCAGGGCGATCTTTTCTTCATAAGTGCTTCCCTGAATGGATTCCAGTGGCACAGCTCCAGGTACTGAAAGGAAATAAAATACAAGCGTGAAATAAACAACTTTAAAAATGAGAACGTCAGGCTTTAAGATCGCCAGCTTTGGAGGCAGCAGGCGTAGTCAGTTGATCATGTCCATATTGATCTTCCACCGCATCCGAGGACTGAAGATGATCTTTCCCGTTCTGAATCAATATTCCTATAAACCTGTATGCAAGACAACTGATTCACACTTGAGATCACGCTAAAATTGGTTGTATTCAATGAGGAGTTTCGCTGCGCTGCTCCATGAAATGGAATAGCCAAATAGGCATGGCCTTAATCCAGTTTGTTTTGTTTTATTCCTAACCTCAGGGATCTAAAAAGCACGTATTTATTCCAGCCTTGAGTCAACTCCAGCTCGTTGTCTCTTTGTACAGCCTCCATCAAAACCCCGCTGATGAAGTTTACTAGAAGCCATTACTAAAACACGGCCTACCCTCTTTCATCGAGGTGCATAACTGAGCAGAGGGCAACTGATATGCCACCCCACAAACACAGTGACTCAAATGAAATGAAGTAAAATTACAGTCAAGGACAGGGTTGGTGTGTTGGAGACAGGAGCATGAAATTTCAATAAACTGCATTCTATTGCCTTTTTCATTTGGTTCTCACTGAATTATAGAACACACAGAAGGAGCTGACTTATGTATAGAAACTACAACAAGAGTGAATAAAAAGGTTGTATTCATAGTTGGGGGTCCTAATGAACCAGAGCTGATCACTTCATCGATGGTAACTTGAAAGCAAGTTGTAAGTTGCTCTGGATAAGGGCGTCTGCCAAATGCCTTAAATGTAAATGTAAATGCATTTGCTGCTTACCATCTTCATCAGTCAAGACATCCAGTTCCTCGCTCTCCTTGACGCCCTCGCGGTTACGCAGCACCAAGCGGAGACTGACGTTGCTGTAGGGCGGCAAGTTTCGGATGGTGTGTTGCGGCTGTGCGCTCTGGGTGTCGTAGCACAACTCCTCGCGGGTCTCCTCCTTTGCGCCTACGCGATAGCGGTACTGCACTGTCAGATTAAAGCTGTGGCAACGAGTCACGTTGTAGCCGAATGGCTCCCAGCGCACAGTGATCTGTTTCGACTTGATGTCCACGACTTGCAGTTTTCTGGGCCCGTGCATGGGATCTGTGAGGAGACAACACACAGCATGAGTGCACAAAGAAAATCAGTCTGATTCCTAGATGAGCTGGGACATCTCCTGGATTATAGACAGATTTACGATTCAGTCCTACATGCTTCTGCTCTGCACTAGAGACAACATCCAAGATTCAAACTCTCTGTTTCTATACCCGCTAAGACAGAGGATTCTGATGGACCATGTACTGATCCATGGGGAACGCCTCTTGACCAGCAATCTCCCGCCCCACGTCCCCTGCCAAGGCTTTGCTATTTCTCTTGGGAGGCACAGGCAACCAGGCCTACTGTAATAGAATAAATTTCCATTCTCATGTTCAATTCGCAGTTCATTTCTGTAGAATTCTGTGGAACTGCTAACAGCCCTTAGCCCATTTGTTCTTTCTTTGATTTATACCACCCTGCCATCAAACAAAGCAATATGACGGGTTTCTTTTAAAGCTGACTATAGTTGGATAGATAGATGCATTTTTACTCCTGTCAAATAAAACTTTTGCTATTAGCCCATTAAGCATGTAATTATCACTCTGTAGCCATGCAGAGAAATCTACATAGTCTCTAAAGCATGCAATGAAAAAAAAACTGACCAAGTAAAGGAAGCAAAAAAGGTATCCAGGTATGCAAGTGTGAGCTTTATCTCTATTCAGCGCACGATGGCCAGAAGATTAAAACAAAGGGCTGGGAAGACCCTTTAATCAGTCTTGCTTGTAATAAAGCTTTCGGAGCAGGCATTTAACAGAGGGACATAAGAATGTGATAAGTGAGACACAGGCGCCTTCAAGATTTATGGCATCAATCACCCAAACCCATGACATTCTGCAACATAAGGTCTTTGTGAAGTGTCTGCTTCTCAGTTCATTGTACACCATAATGATATTCAGGCCACTTTGGCAATAGAGAATAATGGCATGCCACGCAAAGGTCAGCTGTCTCATCACAAGTGTCAAGAAAGAGTAATATACAAATCCAGTGCATGTTATTGTGCACTTCAGATGTTCTCAAATCAATGTGCAAATAACAAACCTGCTGCATGTGAGAGTACCTGTTAAGAGGGAGGATTGATTTACCTCAGCAGACACCAAGGCTGTGTACTTGGGGTACTTTACTGCCATGGTGGTGCTTTTGCAAATCTCTTCTGCAATCCTCATCTAAAAAAAATCCTGTCAGAAACAGTACCCCTCAAAAAAGAAAAAAAACTCTCTAAAACACCAGTGAGATGAGTTGATTACTGCTGTGGGTGAGGAACACATTCCTCAGCTATCAGGTAAAGGCATATTGAGGAAAATAAGAAGTGTTGAAACTTCCACTTCCTGTCCAAGTATTGCACATTTGAAACTAAGTTCTTAGGAAGAATGTGTAGAAAAAATGGAGCTATTTCCAGTGACAGAACGCATCTAGGTAGACTGGACCAATAATTGCTGTAAGTTGCTATGCATAAGACAATAATATTCTCTATTAAAATATATATATTTAAAATTATGTGGAATTATGCTTGCATAAAAAAACACACACACACAAATACATCTAGCAAAAGTCAAATCAGTAGTAGAACAGCAATTTTGCCCAAATCAAAGCCCCCTGACTTCTGATGAGATTAAAGGTAAAACAGCGAGTTCCCTTGTGTTTGTGGTCACTGCCATCAATTCAACAGTTGTGCTCACAGAATACTGAAGGGCCACAGAGCAGGTGCACAACACAAGAATGACAACAATGTCTTTTTGTTTCATCTGCCTGTGATCCAGCACCACTGGACCTGTTGATGTGGTTTGATCAGCCCTCCACTGCTCCGAATTTTTAAAAACAAGAGAGAGAGAGAGAGAGAGAGAGAGAGAGAGAGACAGAGCACTACAATCCAATGGACTTTATTCAACTAAGAATCGTTGTAGAAGAATATAAATTCTGATTTCAGTATGCAGCCAATGAACTAAAAACTAAAAATAATCTGTAGCATATGACTATCATGCTAATATCAAGTCATAAAAAGATGAATATAAACGGGTTTTGGAGCTAAAAATGGGCTGTTATTACAAGTGAGTATTTTTTGTCATTCGTCATTTAGCCTATTCTCAAGTTATTAACCTTGATGGGTACAGAATGCAAAAGACATTGATTTAATGTAGACTAATGCCTTCATGTTTTATTACCCATAGCTAGGCTGTTTATGTTATTTTACTGATTGATGTAGTCTACATGTTGTCGTACCACCACGATGGGATTTTGCTGCTTTTAAATGGCAATACATTTATTCTGGCAATAGTGGGCTGAAATGTTTCAACGTATAAGCAATGTATTATCACATACAGCACATCCAACAATGTTTGTGATCTATGGTAGAAAAAAAAAAAGGAAAAAAAGCACTAAAGGCCTCCAAAATATTGTGTTCCAGCTACTTATAGCCAGGAATCTGTCACAGTGCTTCAGTATAATCACACGCTTTGACATACAGGGACTGCAGCTGGAGTCATGCCCCTCCGACCGCATATCTAATCCTCAGCAACCAGAGTTTAGGCAACAATTAACGCTGCAAGATGCATTTAATGTACCTTGTAAAGTGTACAGTAAAATAGGCCCTTCTCTCCAGAGTGGTGGGAGCAAACAACAGAAAAGTTCATTGTTTTTGTCCTTTGCTCACCCTGCGTTGATAATTCATTTTACAAATGGTAGACATGATAACTATGATAATTCAGTATAATTCATCCAGATAATTCCTGTGGTCAGGTTGGGAGTAGAGCATATATTTAAATTTGACCATTTCTAGTCATTGATTATGGTAATACACGATGGGAAAGCCGGTAGATCCTTATATTTCTGCAGATGAATATCACAATCATGAGAGCCTCAGGAACATTTCATTTGGCTGTACGGCCCAGGCCGGCATGAAAGTGGCGCACAATAGAGCCCTGCTCTCTCTCGCTCTACTGCTTGTGAAATACAGTCTCCGCTCATGAATGGGGAGCTGCATGGAGAGAAGGAAAGAGCTCATGATTTTCAAAGGGAGGCACGGGCACCTGATGCTTTCAAGCTGCCAATCACGGCAAGGACTCCGGGAAGCGAAGGAAATAGAGAGTCATCCCGGGAATGAAAAGGGGAGCGACAGAATCATTTAGAGGGGTGGCTAAAGGGGACACTAAGCTGCGGAGTGAACCAATCTGTCTCTGCACCAGCAGTGGCATTAAAACTGGAGTTAGTAGATCATATCATTTTTGATGTAAACATTACAGCGGTATAGCGTCTACTGCAGATCCACGTAAACAGACAGTAAGAACACATTTCTGATTCAGGCTATGAAAGCATGTGTCAGTCACTCCGAACATATTTATTCTATTCCATCATACTGGTTGTGATAATTGTTAAACATTCACAGCATTTGGCAGACGTTCTTATCCAGAGTGACTTACGTAAGTGTTTTAAATTGTCGACCATTGAAATCTCTCATTTGGTTGGCCTAACAATTCAGTAAATGAAAATATGAGCCAAATTTAACTGAAGTACTTCCTAAAAAGGAATGTTTTTAGCTTGCGCTTGACAGATCTCTAGTGATTCAGCTGTTTAAACATCTAGTCATGAACTTGTTTCTGTGTGTATGTGTGTCCTGAACTGCATTTTACTATTAATAAGGGAAATAACTCGAACCACTAGATTATGTTTCACTGATCCTGAAACATAGATCGGCGAGACATGCAGGTTCAACTAGTTACCCGCCTTTTGCAACTGGAATATCCATTTTAATATTTCAACAGGAAACGGCACCTGAAGAAGATGGCAGATTTAAGGACCTCCGCTGTCATGGCGAGCTGATGGAAGACACGTCCCTCTGTGACAGCAGACGTCAGACGACCTGTTTACGATCGTCTCCCCGCTCGTATCAGCCTGTGTTTTCTCCCTGAGGAGCCCTTTGCCCTTCAAACTTCACAGGCCACCCAATCCAGCTGTCGGGACGGCAGCCCGCATTTCATTTTTTATTCATCGATTTCCCGCCTCTCCCTGCTCGTCGTAATTGATGGTGAGAAAGTGAAAAGACTGTTAACAATCTATTGATTAGGCCAAGTTGTCGGGTTGGGGGGGGGGGGGGGGGGGGGGGGGAACTCCGCCAGACAAATCGCTGTTTATTTACACAGATAATCTGTCGCTGGAAGTAATGCAGGGGGGTGGAGAGAGGGGCTGGCCTCCATCGGCGGCTGGGAGAGTGTGAAGAACAGATAAAGCCTCGCCCAGGCGCTGCAGAGAGTGCTCACTCCGCGCCGCTCTATAAACAAATAATCCCGATCGGCCTGCCGGCAGCCAGATAAGGGCGCGCAACTTCGTCATTGCCGGCAATCAAAGGCGGAGCGCGGGGGGAGGCCTGCGGGCGCGCGATATACACGCACATGCGACCGCCGACGATAGCTGCGCCACACCTTTGTCCTTGTGCGCGCGCCGGACAACTTCTGAAGGACACACAAATGGCACGAGCCGCCATTTGTACAGCGGATCTGCAGGACGAATGTCGGGCGGAGCACAGAGTGCACAGGAATCCACCTGGCAGGTCTGACTGGGCAAAGAGTTATTCTCTCTCTGATTCAATCAAAAAAAATAAAAAAATGACTCAGAACGCCAAATGACTTAGAACAACAGATCCGATCCCTCTCCCATCAGGCCCGGTACGTGCTTATCTCTGGCAGGCAACACATGGAAAAACAGGCGTCAGGCCGGAACCCTCTGTTTGTGGAGCTATCGGCTGGGTTCAGTTGGGTAAACAGCGGCTGTGCTAAAAGCGTGCCGAGTGGCCGGCTGGCCGGGCGAAGAAATCAAACAAGGCTCTGGAAGTGACATGGACATGTGGGCGGAAATGGAGGGCCTGCTTTTTCAGTTGATGTGTAGCAGGAAGAGAATGTTGGGCTCCTTCTGATTTCTGATTTGGTTGCATATTCATAACAAAGTCAGTGACAGTGATCGTCTTGCTCATGAACACAATGGTAGTTATCAGAGTCTGAATCTGTGAGTTTTGTTGCTTTTACATGAAAACCATGAAATGACAATGATCAAAATGTTTCATATTTTGGATTTTTTTTATATTTATTGGATTTATTTTTTGTTATCATTTATATATATGGTATCACTGAATATGTGGTGATGTGGCAATGTTATCCTTATACAATATCACCAATAAAAAAATATTAATCTAAGCTAAATTGCCGGCCATGACCGATGTACCCGTTGTTCTGCTCCAGGATCAGCAGAAATAATAACTGACTCATCAATTGAGTCTAATGAGCCTAATAATGGGATCCAGGTTTTTGCCAGGGTGAGCATGTGATCATAAATGATTTTGGGAATATACTGAAGATTATCTTGATGTTTCTGAATACAATGTGAAAGAAGGTTAACAGCTGTCCCAAGCACAGAAGGCTTTGGCACCTACGCAGAAAATGTCTCAAATGATAGAGGGGCCAATTGTCTAAAGTCTGTTTGAAGCCCATCTAAGCATCTGATACCTTACAGTCACAGATATAGCTGGTCAAAGTTGAAGGTTGGTTCTGAAGAGTCAATAAATACATTTCATTACCCCTTGGGCCTTGACAAAGCTTCTTTTTTTTTATATTGATGAACACAATAAATCTTGAGGGAGAGTGAGGAGAAACCTGCCATTTATACTCCCAGGAAGGGGAAGGTAGATGCTTGGGTGACATATAATGGCTTTTAGCCTGTCCTGAAGATGGATGTGATGCGACACTAATAAGCCAGAGATGCCAAATGGCAGCTTTAAGTGCAGGACATGGTTAGGCTCTTATTATCCAGATCAGAGCAGCGCCGCACCGTATCCAGATTACAACCTGTCCTTTTCTCCCGATCAGATCATTCTAATTTGACATTTAGACGTCAACTATCCACGAGGCGGAGGGCTGACATTTAGCGACTTTTCCCTACCCTGTCCACTTGGTACGCAGGTTGTGCATGCATCACATGCAAAGAGAATAAAGGTGTTGGTCCCGAGTGAACAAGAGGAAATTGACCATGACTTTGGCAGGAGTCTCTTTTTGCCTCTTTCATCCTGTCAGTATGCATGGAGAAGATTGAGAGGGGAAAGGAGTGAGATCTTCATCTCATTGTCCACTTCAGCGAAAGAGACACCCACTGCTGGCCCTCGGATCGATGTCAGAGCGCGTGTTTCTCAGCTCCGGAGTGTAAACGGCTCAATTCGTCTCGCAGCACAACAACACAACCTCGAGGGAAAGAGGGCAGCCGCTGTTCCGATGAAAGTCCAGCTGCAGCAGCTCGCTCTTAAGGTGACATGTGAAAGTGCACATTTCCTCCACCCATTAGGCCCAGCCCACCCATATCTTGCCCGAGGCGGGTCCTAAAAATACCCACTGCCTCGTACCAATGTGGAGATGCATTTGTGCCATCAGACGGAAAAGACATTTTCTTTGGTTGACAAACCACATTTCACACCAGAGTTACGAGTGTTGCATTGTGACAAGTTGCAGAGCGGAGCTGGGAATTGTGCAAATGTAGCGGGTAACATAGAAAAGGCAGCCATGGCTGATTCTCGGTGAGCAGCTGGTGTCATTCAGGGCAGCGCTGTGTGGAACTTTTAGTGGAAAAATAGGAGAGCCTCAAAAGGAATTTTTCAAGGTCTTCGGTTTAATGTATTGGGGCTATGAAATAATTCAATGTGGGGTGCCACGCCCATTTTATTTCATTCTTTTTCTTTTGGTCTGAAAAGCACTTGAAATAAAAAAAAAAGCAAATTCCAGCGACATCAACAAAGCCATCTGGATAATGACATGGCTTTCATCATTATCAAAGACCTCTTCATTCCAAACGGAAGCAGCCCAATAATGACGATCCAACAATCAAAACTCAATTAGGCTCGTGGAGTGCTCTCCTGCTCAATGGGCCTCCCAAGAAAGATGACGCTCCTTCCGCTGAGCGCTGAGCACCACCCCCGTCTCCAACAGCCATCTCCGCCCTCGGTCACACTTCTCAGGTAAAGAGGACAGAGGCGTGTGCACCGGCAGCTCCACTCACCCCCATTTTCCAGGGAGTGGGTGGGTGGCCGCTTCATCTGCCCGCCTCCGGCTCGTGTGGAATCACTGGTGTCAATCACATGCATTGATTGTCAGACGCTGTGGGCAGTGGAGAAGCCCCCGCTTCAGACCTTTAGCTTAATGCCGCCCCAGGGATTTCAAAAAATCCCACTTTATTTTAGCGGTGATGCCACTATTACTGGATGAGCTTCTCATCACCCAAAGATTATTGGGATAAGCAAAAAAGGTTTGTAAAAATGAATGGGGAACTTCTCCCTATCAAGACATTGCCAAGGAAGACCCAGGACTTTTTTTCATGCCCAGATAAGATTTGTTATAATGTTGTAGAATAGAAGACGTTTCCCAAATATGGGTATCAATTTATATTATATAATGTACCTATTTAAAAGTCACACAAAGAATGACCTGGGGGGGTTGTGTTTCTAAAGCGAATTAAATATTTCTAATATTTCCTTCCAAAAGGAGGCAAGACTTTTGTTGACTAAAGTCACGGCATGTCACCCACATCCAGTTATATGCTGGCTAGACCCCACAAACTAGTCAATGCCACATTTCTTAATTCATTCTGATCTCAATGTAATGGCTGCCAGTGAATGATTTTCACCCAGAAAAGTATTGGCTGAAAATACTTTGATTGTTACTACCTGAAATTTGAGATTCACCTCTTAATAACAAAACCATGCAAGATGAGACTCCAGGGGTCTCATGGAAAAAATACTCTCTGTTGCCTGAATGGATGTGAATTTCAACATCAAGGGCAAAAATACCATTGAACTGCCTATGTGTAATGGGTAGTGCTTGAAAACATTCCTGAGAACCACACAGACATTAAAACAATAATTACATGTCCTAATGAAATGATAATTAGGACGCAAACACATTTCTCACGCTAAAACCTTACATATTCTTTTTTGTCAAAGGTCAGACATGCAAACACCACTTGTAAATGGTCTACTTAAGTGGAGCTGGACCGGTGAGCCACAGGGTTAAAGCTTTTAAGTAAGTACCGTAACACTCCGGCTTTTTAATGATTCCAGTGCAGATTCAGCCCTCCACAATTTGGGAAGTGATGTGCACTCGGCACCCCAATTACTCATATCGCTCTGGGTGCCTGGGGCATCAGCCGCTGTTTGTGGCAAGGCAGGGGAGTTTGGGAGTAATGGCCTACTTCATGGATAAAAGGCAGGTTTATTTTATTTACCGTGCTCCTCATGTATAATAAATTATAGAAACCATTAAAGATTGCGGAGATCCTAACAGCCGCAATGGAAGTTGGTTTTATTTTGCCCGATGCTGTGCACAGCTTGCCGTTTTTGTGGCATTTAGGGACCTCAACATCAGACTCCAAATGCATTATATGGCTATTTTAAGGGTCTCTTCAGTTCCAGTATAAGTGCAATTGATATTGCAGCATGTAATCATACGAAAAAGAAAAGTCCATGGTATTAAGAACGTGAATAATGCAAGTCTCAACAGAAAATGGAGGGACTCAGGGCTCGGGCTCTAATAAGAGCCCGGGTGCTTTTGCATAAATACGGAGCAGCGGATTACAACCCCAGGCTATGTAATAATAGAGTGTTCCCTGGTGAAGTGCAGGTGAAACAATGGCCCTTCTTACCTTGCCCTGCCTGAACCCTTCATATAAGATTTCGGCTCAGTTTTTCATTCGCATCTGCGGCGCAGTGGACCTGACAAACCGCGTTAAACCTGGTCAGTGAGAGGATAGCCAGTAAAGCGTGAGCCCAGAATGACCCAGAGGTGATAGATACATTTTGTGGAAAGGCTTTGAATGGGTCACCATAGATCGCCCACTTAAGATAAGTGACGAGGTACGGTTGTGACAATCGTGCACACGGGCCGGCTGGAGTCAAAGTGGAGACCATCAAAGGTGGCCCCGGGCCCTTGAATTGAGAATCCATGCATATTAGGAACCAGTCCTGGAAGCGTCTTTTCCTTCTCGTTTGACTCTCTCTATTTATCCATATCTGACACTTTTTGTCAAGATAAATAATGGCATAATGCTCCACACTCAAGCTGAGAAGATGAATTTGTCAGCTTTCATTTGGTGGGGAGTCACCGTCACTGTACAGCACATGCAGAGGGAGATGAGGAAAAAAAGAGAACAGGAAATTGCATCGCCTGTTCAATAGGCCAATGAGATTAGACAGAAAAAAAATTACCATAGAAATGATGTTTTAAACTGAAAACCAAGGTTCTCTTATTTATTTATTTGTTTGTTTGTTTGTTTATTTATTTATTTATTGGGGGTGGAATAATTTTTTTTTTTCTTTCATTAATGACATGCATGGTTTCCAAAAAAATGCATTTGAGGAGGTTGCAAGTTTTCATTTTTGTTGTGTTTTTTTGTGTTACACAGTACAGACAATGTACTGTGGAGTTGATAAAGTCTTGCAAGTGGTAATTTTGTCAACAAGGGTTTTTTGTTGAGTCATACAAGGCCTAGTGGGTAAGGAAGCAGACTAGTATCTGTTCCGAGTCCCTACACACTAAGTCACACTAAGTCCCTACACACTGCTTACCAGGCACCTTTCATGGCTGCCCACTGCTCACTAAGGGGGATTTGGTCAAATGCAGAGGACACATTTCATTGTGTCACCGTGTCCTGTGCTGTGCTGTGTATCACAATGACAAAAATAATCACTTTGACCTTCACAACAAAATCAATCACCATCAAGCCATTCAGCATTCTACCAGGCAGCTTGAATGGGTCCAGGTTTGTGGTAAATAATCTGGCAACTTGGGTAATGACAGAAAAGCATGCAACATGTGCTAAACTCTAAATATTAAATGTTCACACACACTAAATAAAGTTTCCTGACAGAAACAAGAAACAGAAATGTCCTTGAAGTATTGAAGAGACCTAGACAGGCATTGACACTGAATTTTCCCACATTATCTTGTGGGGAAAAATGATTATATTTTAAATATTATCTACAAAGATGCACGTATCATCATCTCCATAGTATGTTATGAAATTAATTTGCCCAAATCAGCAGATATATCTACAAGCAAAAAAGAAATATAACTGCCCCCTATGCACGTGTGTAACGGGATTGCTTCACATTATTTTCACCCGACATGGCGATATTTATGCTCATACGATTATATATCTGGACTGAGTGTCACTTTCTATCTAGAGGAAATGCTGTGTGTACATAATGCGAAGTAAACTCTTCCCCGGCATGAATAGATTGTTTACGGGAGCAGTTTATATGCCAATGAGTGCGGCAGCCTCCGCCAATGTTGTCGCTACCATGCTGGGTATGTTTACAGCTAAGCAAGAGGCTGGTGATACAGTGATAGGGATGTCACTTTGCTTTATAATGCAATAATCGGCCAGGATTTGCAATAGCTGTCTGTTTAGTTTTAGGCTTATTGTGCAAAACTCTGTGTGTGTGTGTGTGTGTGTGTGTGTTTGTGCATGTGTATATTTGGGCATAAGTGTTTCTTCCCTCAGAAAAACAGCAGCCACAGCTGCATTGAGAAACAGCAGGTGCCTCACGTCTGGTTTAAACAGGGCTGGAATGGTGGCTGGAAAGCCCTCCAGTGTAATCTACGCGTCTACCCTTACGAAGGAAGCCACTTGGAGAAGCCTGATCCAATACTCCAGGCTGTGGTGTAATCTCCTCCAGCAACCTCTGGGCATTAAATGAAATGGAGAGCAAAAGAAGGCTGTGCTGGTTAAGGAAAAAAAAAAGCGTAAGTGTGGGGTAGGGGGACGGTGGCAGGTTACAGGTGGGGCTTCCTGTCGGCGGTGGTCTTTTTCCCCTCAGGTGGGGTGAAAGGCAGAGTCTGGAGAGAGAGAGAGCACCGTCTGTGGAGAAAACGCTGCGAACACAATCACAATCGCTGAGAGGCGACGGTCCATTCGAAACCATGCCAGACCCATGGAAAATGAAACATGATGGACACCGACAAGGCAAGTCAAGGACTTCTCTCTTTCACCCGACGCCCATTCCGCAACAGCACTTGACTAGCCGAGCGTGCTAGTAAGCGTCCGTGATTGTGCCCGGCGGTGGCTTGTGAGGTGTGTGTGACAACTCGGATCAGTGATGACCTCCTTTCGCACCTGAATGTCAGTGCAGGTGCCGTCTTCAGCATCGTCAACAAACAAAAGCCTTTTTTTTTTTATTTTATTTTAAACGGCACACACGAAAGTGCACTCGGGAGGGGTTTTCAGGTGCGACTTCAAAAAATGGCCGCTGCCTCAATGCAAGATATATGCACGGCCCGGAACACAGTGGAACTACTGATAAGGGTCACTGCAGCTGTGTGGACCAGCCGATAGCGGCGCACAATACTCCACTTTCCTGTCTTTGATCATTTTTCTTCTGCTGAAATGTCATTCTGAAGGTGACTTTGAAGCCCCCGCCCCCAACACCTTGTTTCTGCCCTCACTTGCTGCCACCCTGGCAATCGGGCCTATATGAGAGATACTTTTTCATTTCCAGTGGGATCATCATATTTAATTTGCCTGCTGGGAGGAATGAAATGCGGAGGAGAGGAGCGATGTGCCTGAGGGTGCAGCCGGGTTTCTCGCTGCTACAACGAGTGAAGGGGGCTCAGAGGACGTCCCGGTTTTCAACTCCGCCACTCTCCCTTTCTCCCTTGTCACAGCATCCGTACCCAAATGACAGACAATCTGACATGAAAAAGACACTTGCAGACACTTTCAGTCACAACAGTCATTCAGCAAGTGAAGAAAACAGCTCCAAAATACAAAGCGTTCACCCAAAAGTGTAAAACAGAATAAAATGTACAAATGGACAAATCCAAATAAAGTGCCTGGGGTACAGCCAGGTCTCAGCGGAGGACAGAAATGTCCTTATTCCCATCCATCAGCAAAAGAAATTCCTCACTAGTCGTTGCTTATTTTACATGGTGGCTTCAACCAGATGTAAAAAGCAGCCCGTATTGCCTTTTGGAGCCCGTAATGCTCTACAGGCGGGCACAGCTGTCCCCAGCGGAGACGGGGGACAGCGAACATGCGGAGCGAGGGAGGAGTGGAATGGTTTCAGGGGAGCCGAGCGTAAAAATCAGAAGTGAAAAGAGATGGATCCAGGCACGGGTGGGAAAAGAATAAATGGTGCACAAGGAGAGAAAAGGGTGCGTGGAACAAATGAAATGTAGTAAAAGGGCAGTGGAGGGAAAAGGGAAACAAGGACGTGCATTTTTGCAAGCGAGCATTAAAAAGCCCTAAAGGACATATAGAACACACTCTCCAGTATGAGCCGTGGATCGCCTTTAATGTGTCACTTTCCATTTGTTTTGTCTGGATTTTCTTCTGAGTGACAAAGACATTTCTGCTGCATGACGACAGATGACGACAAGATGACGACAGTGAACGAAAACATGGAATAAAATTAATACTGAGAGATTCTCCATTAATTTGTCTCTTTTATTGTGCTAAAAAGCACATTCATATTTGTCATACAATGATAATGTCATGCAATGTTAATGAATAAATTATTATAATATATTAGTATTACAGATATTATATAAATTATCATAAGATACATTGAAATCGTCATTAATTTACAATATAATGGAAAAAGGAAACATTGAAATATTTTGTATCTGCAGGGGTGGAAATCAAAGAGAATCCAGTGTTATGACAAAATATGATGATGCCACAATACTTTTGATTCCACTTGACACACTGCAGAACAGTTCTCTATGTTCTCTATATCATGAGACCTCTCATGATATGTATATAAGCGATAAAACATTCAACTTCAAATTTTAAAAGTTGAATTTTCTGAAACAGAAAAACAATGTAAGTGTCGCGGCTGGGCACAGTTGGTCAGGAACAGCCAGCACCACTCAGCATGACAACAGGGCTCAACAGGGCTCTGATCATATTTGATTAGGCGTCCGTGATCAGAGCCCTGTAAAAGGAAGAGAAGAACAGCGAGACGACGCTGCAGCATTAACGTGTAGAGACTTGTTTTCGTTGTTTTCTCCTGACAATCGTCACATGCCTTCGGGTTAGTTTTTTGTTCCTTTTGTGTATTTATAATAAATCCCTTATTTCAAAATGTCCCGCTTCTGGGCCTCCTTTGCCCGATGGCCCCATGACATGACAGAAAGGTAAAAAAAAAACTTTTTATTTGTCAATGCCAAAAACAACAGTTTCCATTGAAATAATTTTAAAAACTTTGGTATAATATGGATATTGTGTGACGCCTACGTGTCCATGGCACCAAATCACAGGCATGAATAGGTTCTAATCACCCACAGCTGCCACTCATTCGGTGTGGGTGATTAGAACCCTTCAAATGTGAAGGGTTGTGCAGCATGTGTGCGGCATCTGGTGTCGTGCATTGATTGTCTGTGTATGCTCTGAAGGCACGCCCTCTACGCTGCACGTTTGCTTTTCAGTTCGTATTCAGTTTTCAGGCCATCGTGCCAATGTTTCTTTTTGTTTATTAAAATGTCCAGCGATTGCACCGCCACACTTTATCACTTATGTGGCATGACATATAGAATATTTGCTGCATGTCCCGGACCTCCAGACGGACACATTGTTTTGTGTGCAATTATAAACTTGCATAAATTTGCATAAATTGGCTGGCGCTTGGAAAGTTCGAACTTTTCTCATTTTCTGCCCGCAAGTCAATGCAAGCTAATGAACGGACCCACAATTCAGCTGGACACAGTCCCAAATGTCTCCTGCAGTGCGCACGTGTTTTCCATGCATTGTTTCCATTTTTCACTTGCTCCGCGGGAGTAAACAGGGGTGTCAGCACGTAACTGCTGCTGAGCGCGGGGATCGCCGCCGGAGCGAACTGGAGCTCGACTAACGACTACAAATATGATGGTTACCACCGACTGATGCAACAGATGCACACGTTGACACGGACGCGCAGAGGTTACAGTGCCACTCCGACCATATGTGCGGCTGGCCAATTACAGCGTGCTGAAATTCATACCATACGCCATTTCAAACTGTGATCACTGCAAACACTTGACCCGAAGGTGAGGATTAAAAGTGAATCATCAGGATGTTGGAGGTGCATAATTCAGAATTCATCCCTTGTATTGTTTTCACTGGCAATAATCATATCCGCTCTTCTACTTTGGGCTTGACACTTTCATAGTGAAAATGTTATCCATACTGCCCCTTTTAATTTGGAAGTTATCGGAAGAATGCTCTTTTATAGGCGTTGACGTGATAAAGCACACTTGAAAAAGCATGGATACAATGGCAATTCACATATTTATTATTCAGTGCGCGATAGAAGAATGCCACATGAATATTTAATTAAGGATATTAAATAAATGAAAAGAGGAACAAACTGTCACTGCGGCTCGCAGTGAAAACTTACAGTGGGTACGAACATGTCAGGCTGCACCAAGCGGCTGCGTTTAAAGATTGTGTAACAGGCTTGTAAATTAACTACAAGCGACAGGCCTGCAGTTTTTTTTTTTTTTTTTATGATCTTTAGCTTTTGCTTTTAATCTAGTAGCCAAAAAGCAACTAAGAAAAATCAGTATGTGCCCACATGTAAACACAACGCCATGGTCCTTTAAAGCTATTTGCCTCTGTGTCCTTGAGAAAACTGAACGTAACGCTCATTCCAACTCTGGTAAACATGGTAAACATTCAGACAGCCTCACTCCTACAAGCAGAACTCAATTTACTGCTGTTGACAAGGATGATCTAGGGAGGTACGTCCCTAATTTAAAGTGGCATTAATGGAGGGTCTTCGTCGAGCAAAAAAAAAAAAAATTGGAGTCACACGATGGGCGGGATCATTACTGACAAAGCCTTGTTATTTAGTGCAGGGCACAACAATGACTGTCAGATCATTACTCACTGTTACAATTTCCATTAATTGATCAGCCAGCCCAAGGACTGCCCCTTTTTTGATGGCGGCCTGATGGACGTCGCCGAGGCTGACCTTGGGTAAGGATGAGAACTGATGGTGGAGATGACTTGGAAGGGGGTCGAGATTTAAGGGAAACAGAGATTTCAGGATTAAAAGAATGCTGATATCAAATGCCTGTATGATGTGTCTGTCTCGCAGTACTGGTTCAGAATTACAAAGTGAGTATGTTGAGTGTACAATGGACTGCATAGAAAATTGCCTCTTTGTTAGCATGAACAGACGTCTATTAGTATTCAACTGTACATGACAATTGTGTTTTTAAACTAGGTGTAACATAAGCATTTTTTCCCAGTGAATTTCTCTCAACTGGTCTGGTAATAGAATAGCACTTGAAATACAGGATTTGAGATAAAACTAAATCAACAATATGCTGAGTTCCAAACCTTATTACAAGTGTGAAAATGAGAAATAATTCTAAAGCTATCAATAATCTGAAAGACATTATTTAGCCACAAAGGCTTCAACCATTGGTTTAGTCAAGACATATCAATTGTGTGTTTACACTGACTTTAAAGTGAATTGATTGTCATTGTGAAGCACAGCACACGGTGACACAACAAAATGTGTCCTCTGCTCTTAACCATCACCCTTGGTAAGCAGTGGGCAGCCATGACATGCGCCCGGGGAGCAGTGTGTGTCGGGATGGTGCTTTGCTCAGTGGCACATTCGAACCGGTAACCTTCTGATTATGGGTCCATTTCCTTACCCACTAGCCACCACTGCCCACACTGCATGCTTGAAAAAGTGCTAAGGGTTAGGGATTTTAGGATTTTTCAAATCTCCTGAAAATGATGCAGTGAATCTATGAATCCACTGAGATAAAGAGGGTGGTGGTTATTTTTAAATTGTTCATGTTCCATTTCTGAACTCTCTGTAGCCTAACATGTTTTTTGCAGGAATTTCTGTGGATGCTATTACACTGTTAGCATATCTGGCATCTGTGAAGGTGGTGTACAGAGGGCAGATGACTGGGGGGAACAGACAGGAAAAATTTGCGCAGTTATGTTCGGCGTGCTTGTAATGCATTTGAGCTCTGGCGGGAAAATGTTCGAAGCAGTGGGTTCGTTCACAGAGGCCACAACAGGTCTTGGCATGCACCCTTAAGCAGGCATCAGCACGTTTAATTCACAACTGCCTTCTCCGACACTTTGGCGAGCGCTGCACGCTCATTCAACCCAGACCAACACTAGTTCATGCATTCTGTACTATGCATTCAATACAATAGTTGACCACGTAAGTCAACAGATAATAAAAGGGTGATTTATGTAAATGTGATCTCCCAGTTCTGGGAGCTCCTTCAACCCCATTGGCTGCGAGGAGTCACATGACCTGCTAATGACCGGTTAGCGATCAGGCTAATGGACAACCAATTAGGTTTTGTGTGGGTAGTGGTTGTGGTTACCCTCCGCATCCCCACCGTTGGTCTAATCACAACAGTCATTTAAAAGAAGAGTCATTGCACCTGTTTGATTACTGTGATAATTGCGGGCCGTTTGTTTGTAGCCCAGGGGGTCCTGGGCTGCGCCGCTAATGTGCATGTTGCTTCGCCAGGCCCCCTTGCTAATGCTTCTCTGCACCATTAGAGGAGATGTGTTTTTGCCTGGTAGGTTGTGTCCAGTGGCTGACATGTCAGGTGCAATTCACTCTGCACTTGGGCGCAGAGAGCGTGGAGGAGATGGATGGGGTAAACAACGCAAGGCCATAATGACTTTATCATTAGCTGCTTAATGAGCGTGCTGCTAATGTGGCTCAGAAAAGCATCCTTGCTGATCGCTTTAAAGGAGAAACTAAATAAATATGGGAAGAATTTACATATATATAAAAAAAAAAAAATACAAGTAGACCTACCGAGTAGTTGCGCCTCCTGTGCTCATGAGAAATAAATTAAAAAGTACATAAGAAAACGATTTATCGAGTTAAAAGCAACTATTTTCTTTGTGGAATAAATCTGAACAATGGTTTTCTCTGCTGTCTTGAACAGAGGACCAAGCCAGGAACATCACAATCAGCCCTCTTGTGATAATTACAGCTTGTCTGAAGTCAGCTCTCATCAAAAAGCAAATGGCCAGAGACAGAAAGCTTTTGCTGATCAATCTAGGATGCTCAATAGCTGGAGAATGGCTAGAACAGAGGCCCCTAGGAGAAAGGGGAAAGGCATTACTCTCTGTAAAATGCCTCATGTGAGTCGGTCAGATCCATCTCCGAAGCGACGTATATAAAACCCATCTTGGCCCTCTGAACAGAATTGGCTCTGGGACAACAAAGGGGCCAACATTAATCACCATCCACTCTGCTGCCCATCCCGAGCACAGGGGAACATGCAAAGTTGCGATATGACTGCAACCACAACAGCCGAGCTGTGATGTCCCCCGGCTTTCTCCAGTGGCAAAGCATATTAAGCTAACACTTTGTTGAAAGGTGACCCAGTATCTAGACTACAAAGTACATACTTTGATAGTAACTATCTGGGCTCATTATTAAGTGCCGAGGTGTTACACCTTCATCATGTCCACGTTGATGAAAAGAGGGAGCATACAAGTGTGCAGAATTAATGCATAGGAGCTCATAACCCCCCCCACAGAGTTATGGCATGATTTCTTTCATTTCTTTCAAGCTAGGCTATTTAAAATTCGCAGGGTCTGCCATTTTCATTAGGGGGCCAATTATGCACACTATTGTAACGATATTCTTTTATTTTTTTTTAAAGCAGGTTTGTACTGAAGCCCATTGGACAGCTATTCAAATTGCTTTGCATATTGGCAACCAAATACACCATTTCATCTTTTTTCAGATAAGGTCAAAATATGCAAAAGCTCATTAAATCTATTGTCAGCTAGTTATATGCAAGAAACACCATACTGGAAATCAGCAAACGGCGTTCTAGACTATTCCAAGGAAAGGGTGGTAGTAGCCTAGTAGGTGACATACTCGTCTATGAACTAGAAGACCTGGGTTCAAACCCCTCTAACCACCATTAAGGTCCCTGAGGAAGAGTTGCTCAAGGTGGAACTGTAACGAATGACTGTAAGTTACTCTGGATAAGGGCATCTGAGAAATGCTGTAAATGTAAAATAAATGCCTGACTCACCTGCACACTTGGTCCTTGCCCGTAATGGTGGGCCTGGCGCCCCTGTGCCCCCTTCGTTGGGCCGAGTGAGTAGGACACTGATCTCATACTCGGTATCTGGGTCCAGGTGACCGATCTTGTGTGTGGGCTTGTCCACGGGCTGGTTGTCAATGATGCTGCCAGTTATGGTGCGATACTCCACCTCACGCTCAATGATGGGTCCATCTCCATTGATGGAGTTTGCGTTGAGCTGTATCCACAGATAGGTGGCGCCCACTGCGGTCAACTGGGGAGGTGCAATCGGCACAGGAGGTTCTAGAAACAAAAGGAATCGTGGGAGCTGTTAGACATATTTCAGTCCACTAGGGGCAGCTTTTCAACAAAGCTAAGATAAAGACAAATATGCATTAGCACAGATTAAGCCTGCTCACAAAAGGCTAAAAGGCTTTGATTCCCAGCCTGGAGAGTAAGCTCATGATATGGGGTAGATTTTAAAGAGGTAATGAGTTAAACCAATTAATTTTCTGACCTTCATCGTTTTAGATTCCAGCAGAATTTCATTACTCATCACCCCTACGGTCCTGCTCCATTTCTCCCACGACCCATTTTTCCAAGTCCTGTGACACACACTCTCTTGCAACAGAAGTGTGTGATTAGGAGCCATTAGAGCACAAAAAATCTATTATGTTAAATCAGAGCGATAAACCCATCCCTTCCGGTATTGGGAAATATATTGGGGGATTTAGATTTTTTTTATGTATTTCATCATATGTAAAACGTCCCATTGTATCAAAATTATTCTTTTCTGCAATACTTTCACTCAGTCAATTATTATATTCAATATGAGGAGACCTCTCCTTATGGGTTTCATTACTGTGAATGCCTTGTAGACATTCACAACTGGTGCACACAATCACTTTTCTTCTCTTTTCTCTTTTCTCGACTACAGAATAAAAACTACCTGTCTAATGTTTTGCAGACCTCCCTTATGGCAACAATTGTGGTCTGACCCATTCTGGCAATAATATGTCTTCTAAATAGTATGGTATGTGTCAGACCACATGTGTGTCATGTTTTTTCAGACCCCTGGTGCTTGACTGGAGTAAAGGTTTGGCCAATCTGGATGCAACTAAACATTGCAGAGAACATAACACTGCCTGCCTTCTTCAGCTGTGAACCCTGCTGCCATCTCTCACACCCTGATATAATGGCCAGCATTGTTTTCAACAATTTCTGATGCAGTAGCTCTTCTATTATGGTTCTAAGTACAGACATGCTAACTTTTACTTCCTGTGCAGATCAGTGAGGCAAGGATGACCATGACCCTGGTGGTGGGGTCACTGATGATTGTCCTTCCTTTCACCACATTTGGTAAGTTCAATACCAGAAACAACTTACAAAATCTGCTGTTTTGAAGAGCTTTGTCCCATTCATGTAGGACCCCGACACCAGTCAAGGCCTTCAGGAACTGACTGATCGCCTACTGCCATTAAATCAAGATAAATCCAATCAACGCTTCAGAATTTATACTGTGGTGGATGATCAGTGTGTGTGAATTCATTTTCAGCAACAACCTGAAAACTAATGGAAACACAGACCGTGCTTTCTTTAAACCCCAGATGGAAAAAGTCCGAACACGGGCGGCCACAGAGGTCTACAGCACACAGGAAACGAGTTGGGGGATATGATATTGATTGGAACAACAGAGAACACAGATTACTGGTGCAGTAATGGGACATCCGTCTTTCTGACAGCCATTTGTACAGGTGCAAACACTGCTGTGATGAAGGGGAAAGAAAAGCACAATGATTCTTTATTTTCCAGGACGTCTCTCCATATACGACCATTAAGGGCTGCACCACCATTTTCCAGTACTACTAGTACTACTAATAATTACTTATTTTTGCATTGCTAGCTACTGTTGTTGTCAACTGTAATGATATGCATTACAGTTATGTAATTAGTTTGCATGTAATTAGTTTGCATGCAGTGGTGGCCTAGCGGTTAAGGAAGCGGCCCCGTAATCAGAAGGTTGCTGGTTCGAATCCCGAGCCGCCAAGGTGCCACTGAGGTGCCACTGAGCAAAGCACCGTCCCCACACACTGCTCCCCGGGCGCTTGTCATGGCTGCCCAATGCTTGTCATGGCTGCCCACCTCCAGATGGCTACCCTGAGTGGCTGGAGGCAATATCTGTATTTTTTAACTTAACCCCTCAGATCCTGCAGAGGCTTCCACTGACCTCTGTGTGACCCAAAACATCCTTCTATATGCTGCTCTTCTCGCTTTCCTCTTGTCCTTTCTGATTGTCAGTTTTCAGACAGCCTGAACAACACTGAACAAAAACGTTCAGTGTACTGTCTCCAAAAACAAAAGGGCTCCTCTCCCACCTCTGTCTCACTGCGGGATTAACTTGAGATAAAGTGACATTTCAATCTGCCACGAGATGGATTTCAAAGCTGCGGCTCAAGAAGTTTGATCAAGCCTCGCCGCCTGTCCCTGGGTGCGTGTGGTTAACATCACAGTGGATGCCCTTTTTGTTTGCATGGCTTTAAAAAAATACATCAGCGCCTTCAATAGCTTCTGGAAGGAACATATCGATCAGGCTCTGCTCAGCCAATGGCCACTGACACGTACTGTAATAGACCCCTGACACTTTATCCAGCTGTGGTTGCCAAGTTAAGTTTGACTCTTGACGTGTATGTCGCTATTGATCAAATCTGGAATGATTTAAAATGCATGGCTAGTTGCAATTATTTGTTGAGTGCAGCACTAATATAACTTATGCTGCCCCCTGTCATATTTATTAAAAATGGTTAATTATTCATCTGGTCACACATTGTTTTTGTCAACAAAATTCATGACAAAATATCTTTGTCAACAAACTTTTTTTCAAATGATGGCATTTTTATGCGGTATTTCTGTTTCCTGTATCTCCCATCCGGTTGCACAGATGACATCACTTCTGCAATACACATTTGCGGCATTTGTTTTCAGGATGCTTCTGATGGGTGAGCAGATGGCTGGGAGAAAATGATGAAGAGAACTTTGAACACACTTTCTTTACAATGAAGTGTAAAAGGAAACAGAATGTGTGGTCGACGAACATGGAACCAATCAAAGCGTCTTCCGTATCTGGAGTGGATGTATAGTATTCTTGAGCCTATATGGTAACTGTAATAAGAAGATAACCTTGATTTAATTGTGTCTAATAGAAAATGTTGTTTTTCTTTGTTGTAAAAGGTACTTGTACTATATTGACTGGGTTGAATAGAATTGAAAAACTAAAAAAAAAGAGACTAAAACACCATTTTAACTGACTAAAATAGTAATGGATTTCTTGGACTAAAATATGACTAAAATGCTCTTTTAGACTTTTAGTTGATTGAAACTTGACTAGATTTAAATGAGTATGGATGTGACTAAAACTAATAATAACTAAAATGACATCTTGATGCAAAGTCAAGACGAAAACTGAAATTAAAACAACTATAGTCACACATAATCTTTTTTTGATGTTGTTGCAGCAAGAGAAATGTCAGATTTTGTCACGCTTTTTGCACAAAAGTCAAATGTCAAAGGTCACAGCAAGCTTTAGACAGCATACAAGGGATCCAGGCACGGCCACTACGATTCAGCTGTTTTCCCGTTGCTGACCCAGGACTTGTACAGCTGTGCCTCAAGACACTGCAGCACCTGCCAGGCGCAACCACACTGGCAAAACCCCGCCCCACGGACACCTAAATTTAGAGAAGCCTCTGCCTTGCAACCTAATCCCTAAACCTCCATGATCTCCAGCTATAAAACCCAAAAGACTTCTGTCCCAAACTCCCACTCTGCTTCCTATTAAGGAAGTCATTTACTAAATATTTAGGGAGTAAAAATGGCCTCTCTGTTATTTGGACAGTCTTTACTGTGGATATTTTGGTTTTGCAAACATGGTCGCTGCCAGGCCGGTGTAATTTCATGTCCCCAATGTGTGGCCAACGAAGCCTGCTTGGAGGCTAGACTGCATGAAAGGCAGACATCAGCCAGATAAACCAAAGACTGTCGACATTCTGGAAGGCCAGAGCATTTACGGGAAGAAGAAAATAAGGGGAGGATACAGGTCATGCAGCTTATGAAGAAACCCTTTAACCTTTCAAACCTCGGAGTGAAAACTCACAAATGACAAAAAATCATTAAGTAATAAATGTGGGAGGCTGAATGAAGGACGTCAGTGGTGCAGCTGCGATCGCTCCCGGTGTGTTGTAGCCTGTAACTAGTCGTGTGGTAATAGCTCTCTGTGGGACTTAATAGGCGCCTGTGGTGTAAAGTCCAAAGCGGACGTGCCGTGTGAATGATTTATGGCCCACGCGGCACCACTGTGGAGCCCCAGGTCAGCCTTTTTAACCTACAGGTTCTCTGCGGGGGACCTGAGAACACTGTCACCACACCACACTGCCCAAATCGCACCGATCTGGCTGAATTATTCGTAACGCAAGGAAGTATTTCCTGATTTTTTAACACTTTGAAAAAACCTGATTGTATTGCGCAACTTGGCAGAAAAAAGGGGTCCGTGTAAACCACACAGGAAGCCTTAATACGGTAAGTATGTCCGTGCATGCGCGTAGGTCCAGGTACATCCGTCAGAGCAATAGCAGACACCCACAAGGGCAGTCTTGCTATGACTGACAGCGCTCCGTCTGAGAGGCGAGATTGGGAGTCATCAATCACCCAGAGCTGCAGGACAGAGCGGGCGATACAGTGGTGATCTTGAGGAATGGAAATCAAGGAGTCCCATTTCTGGCGTCCGCAGTGGAAAATTCCTCAAAATAAAAAGCGCCTGTTGTCTTGGGGGGGATACAGGATATTCTGTTTGGCACAATTGCAAACAAGCAGAGAGATGCATGGAGAAATTACTAAATTTGTGTAGTAAAAGTTAACAGTTAATAGACCTGTAATAGTGTTCTTTTTCATCAAAGGGAATTTTTTTTTCATGATGCTATGGCTGGCAAAAACACTGCACACTACAAACTCTCGTCTGTATGTCTGTAGTTGTTGGGCCGAGAAAGGGATTGTTCAATAACGTGAGCTCAAAGGACTAATGTGATTGTCATCGTGATTTACATTTTATATGCATAAAACAATCTTTAATGATTGCACATTTAATCCTCAGGCTACGTAGCATGTGTGAGAACAGACTCATTATTTTAAGCTCTGTTTTGCTCTTTGTGAGCGAAATAATTACACACCAATAAAAAAGGAGAGTTAGGATGGTTAGTTAGGCCATAAATAGAGAAAACGGATAAATAGGGTTGTTTGTCGTGGTTGTTTTAATTCGGGAAGGCCTGGTTGGACACAATGTCACAATTACTTACGTTTCACAATCAGCTCGGCGTAACTGGAGACGCCCACGCCCTTATCTGATTGGACGATGCAGCGATACCGGCCAGAGTCTCCCTTGGTGGTGTTCTCTACAACAAACGTAGCCGTGTACTTCTTCGAGTTCCCCGGCTTGGTCTCCTTCATGGGAGCCTGTCGGCCGCCAATTCCCTGGAATGAAGCGCGGGGGGGAGAATTTGAGAAATGTTAGTGATTAAATAAACCACTTCAGCTCGTGACTGCCCAGATAAACTAAAAGTCAAAACTGACCGGTGTTAGAAAAACGTCCTCTTAGTGCCAAGTCAATCCAAAACGAAGAACACAATGCTGTTGGGTCCTGAGCATTTTTGCCCTGGTGTTTACACATTCCAGCGGACAGTTTATCAGTGAACGAAGCGGCGAGCTCACAGACGCCTTCGCTTCCCCCGGGAAAAATATGGCACGCGCAGAGGGCCGGCTGAAACAATTCAGCAGTGTTGTAAACCGTGAGGGACAGCGCAGACGAAACAGAATCAGTCCGCGTCTCCCCACTGGCGTCGCAGTGAAGGAACGTTGAGGGACATTTAACACCGGAACGGGCGGCAGACACACATCACACACACCTGCACAGCAGGCAGATGGGGGACGTTTGCTCGTCAGGAAGAGTTCTTCATTACCGTCACAACGGGGACTTCACTTCATAGTTTGTGTTTCATCTCTGCCACTAATGAGGACGCTGCGTCTGAAACCGCTGGCCCGGGCGCGGCCCCTCCAGATACACACGCTGATACACACCAGGAGTATTTCCCTACATGATTCATTCGGATACTTTTTAATCAACTTTTTATGTCTGCAGAGTAATTTTTTTTTATTGACCTTTGTGTCTTTTCCAGCCCTTTTTGTGTAAATTAGCTAGGTACAAGACCGTATTACAACGTTAGCAGAAAAGAGGTTAATCATGCATGCTTTCTTCACTGTGTGTGTACATACCTGCAGCCAGAGGTTGTAGCTGGCATGGTCTTTGGGTTGGCCATCGATAGCACACTGGAAGGTGGCTGTTTGTTTGGCATTGACCTCCACACCTTTGATGTGCCTGAAGTGCGGTGTGCTCACTGAAATGAAAAAAAAATATATATATATTTCATGTAAAATGTGTACTGGTATACGCAATACATTTTCAATTGCTTCTGTCGCAGTTTGCATCTCCTTCTTCAGCGACATCCCATCCGAAAATGTCAATTATTTTAAAATCCTACGGAACCAAATCACATTTATATTCCATTGTCACATAACCTCTGTCTGATCTTTTGAGCCACAACGGTGAAATCCGAAGATTCAATCACAAAATGGATCTGTGCACTTTCACTCTTCCTTCCCTCGCCAGGAGAGTCACATGGTACGGCTTTCAATTAAGATATTACAGTCAAGGGTCAAAAGGTGAGCCAACGTGCTCTTGAAAAACACTCAACTCCAGCTTCAGCAGTTCAAGGTCAGTTGGGACCTTGGGGGATCGGGTCAACCGGTGGACAGTGAGGCAGCAGGCATCACGCAAACTTCGTTGCATAGAGCTTTGGGGTGTGTATTGGCAAGGGCCTCAGTAATTCTGTAAGTACCCAGCTGTACAGCGCCATCTACAGGAGCGGAGGTTGTAGTCACACACTAATTCTCATCTCTGCTGACCTCACAATACAAAAATATCGATTTTTGATGTCCCTGTATCAATGAAATAGCACCACATAAAATATCGCTGTAAACGTTGCTGTATCAATATTTTATAACAGCTCTAATGGAGATCCTTCGTTATTTTGATCGCCGAACCCACAACAAAAGCAGCGTTGAAATCTGGGTCAGTTGTAATTTATAATGGAAGGTGGGATCAAAACTTGGGATGAAAGTCCATGCTAATCAAATTATGAAAAGTAGTTTTTAATTAGTTCCCCGGTTTCATGCTGGAGAGGAGCTGTCGTGACCTTGATTCTGATATCTGAGACTTGAGCACGCCAAGCCCAGGAACGTGGTGTTAGGCAATTAAAAAAAACTCCTCTGAAGAAACCTCCTCACCCCCATTATTTTAACTTCAGCCATGGTCCTTTGATGCTCACTGTGCTACCTCATAATCAGAAAGTAGACAAGAACGCCACTCCAGAGCTGAGGGATAAATCCGAAGAGATGTGGGCGCTGAATGCCAGATTTCATACGCAGCCGTAGCATCGATCACAACTATGTTTTGTAGTTTTGTGCGTAATTAAACTTTTCGGATATAAAAACTCCAGCACGAATAACAACCAGACAATATGCAAGATGACCCAAACAAGGCAAAACATAAATGGTCTAATTTCGTGTAACATGATCAAAAATGATGATTAATGATTGCTTCATTTCATGTAGTACAGTTTTTCTTTTGTTCTCTTTTGGAGGGAGCATGATTCGGGAGAGATCTGGCTGTGGGAGCTCGGAGAAGGCGAGGTAAGCGTGTTTGCCCGTTACCATGCAGGGGGACCCTGAGCATCTGTTGTGGCATGCTGCCTAACATCTCTGCTCAGCATGCTCCCTCCGCTCACCTGAACAACACACACACACACACACACACACACATTCTTACATACACACAGAAGACAAATAGGGGGGAGCAGATGGAGCATGATAATCAAGAAGGATTAAAATTAGTAAAGGAACATGCCAAGCATGGTAGAATGTCAGGGGGGTGATGTTCTAAATTCATAAGGCAAATGGCCAGTAATTCTTTTCTTTTTGTGTGAAGTCCACCTTTAGCTGCCTGTCAAGATGACATTAAGTTTATCCAGTCTAAAGGAACCGTCAAATGAGGCACTGCACCCTGAATATCAGTTCTTCATATCCACAAAGATGTGTTCATCTCGATGGCGTTCTAAATGTTTTTTTTAGGACAGGATACAACCCTCATACACAAAGCTCACAGCTGTGTATAAGCTGTGTTGAGCATTTGATACTCCAGTGTAAGTTTAAAGTTTAAAGTGAAGTGATTGTCACATGTGATACACAGCAGCACAGCACACAGTGCACACAGTGAAATTTGTCCTCTGCATTTAACCCATCACCCTGAGTGAGCAGTGGGCAGCCATGACCGGCGCCCGGGGAGCAGTGTGTGGGGACGGTGCTTTGCTCAGTGGCACCTCAGTGGTACCTTGGCGGATCGGGATTCGAACCGGCAACCTTCTGATTACAGGGCCGCTTCCTTAACCGCTAGGCCACCACTGCCCCCGCTAGGCCACCACTGCCCCCGCTAGGCCACCACTGCTGATCCACTGTTGATCAATTAACATGTTACATTGTTGCGGTAAAGAGAGCAGTTCTAGAGTCAAGATTCCTGATGGAAATGATGTGAACATGACAGGCACGTTACTGGAGTAACATTGTTCTGCATTTCACGTTCAAATCTGAAGAAATCTATGCCATGATTAACAACTTTGTAAATTCTTTGGTGCCCAGTGAGCAGGGAATCTCTTAGAAATCTGGACGATTGCTGGAGGTCCCAGCACAGACTTACGAAAGCGGAGAAATCTTTTTTTTTTCCAGCTTTGTCATTATATGTGTCCTGGTTTCCATAAACGCCACCTAACGCATTACTGTAAACGCACTGTGGGGCGGAGATACAGTACACCGGCACCTCTGCACGGGTTGCGGGACGGCTGCGGTGGGAAGATACTGTGGTATCACCCTTACGAGGTGTACGGCGCGGGAATGAGGGATGGCCGAGGTGACAGCTGGTGACAGTGACCTCGCACGGTAGAACTTACTGCACTGGTGTCCCTGCAGCGTGATGTCCTTGATGGCCAGTAGGCCGCGCTGTCCTGTGGTCACCGCCTCAAAGATGAGCTGCAGTGAGCAAGAAGAGAGAGAGAGAAAAAAAAAAGCAGTGAGGGCATTAGGGGGGACAGGACAAAAATAAAAACTCCAACACAATGGCTGACACATCTCTTACATAAACAGAAGAGAAGGTTTCCAGCGTTTGACCCGACTTATAAAAAACACCCCCGTTCCTGAACGTGGTGGTAAATCTGACAGCTGGTTGACCTTAAGTGGACCTCTGCATGTATAAGTATGTGTGTGGGGGGGGATGCATTTTCAGTATAATAGCCCTATTATACAGCAATTCAGCAGTATTCATAATTGCAGCATTTTAAATATAGATCTTTGGCGGGTGGTCATTTTAAAATCCTGGGTTTGGGTCAACTCGCCCCCTTAAACTGGAGAGCTCCCTGCAAATCAATACTGTCAGCGATCGCCATTGTCCTATAATGAGCCTCTGCCATGATGCATGATCCTGTTGGAAAATGACAAATTTTGTGATGTGGCTTTTGCTGCATTTTTTTTAAATTTTCCAAAAAAAAAGTCCCAGAATTCATCCAATAGACAGTGTTTGCTCTGTTACTGTAAAAGGAACAAATTCCCGAAGGCATGGTTTCCATGTGGGTAAATATGTGTGCTATTATTAGAGTGAATGTCTCTCCTATCATTCCGTATGAAATGAATTCACGGAGCCCACTTCCTGGTTTCTGTTAACCTTTGAATACTGTATGGCAGGGCTGGGTTCTCATGTAGAAAACACGCTTGGAATGAAAATGGTTCGATATTTGTTACCCTCTGCATGAAAACAAAGACACACTTTGCCTCCCTGCTGGCACCTGTGTTGGAACAGCCGCCTTTCTCCCTCTCGGTTCACACAGTCCCACCTCCAAGCCCCTTAAGGGGGGAGGCAGCATTCCGCAGCCTTATCGCGCAGGAAACAACTGGTTAAATGTGGTTCCCTGCGAGCTGGGCTTTCTGGCGGCCTGCCACTGAACATGGTTTACATCAGGCCCGGGCCGCGAGCGGGAAGCGAGGAGGCGGCGCCCCTCTTTTCCTGAGACGTCCCTTCCCCCTCCCCCGACTCTCCTCTTTCTCTAACTTCGCTTCCTTGCTCTTTCCTCTCAGATGCAAGCAGCAAGGCGAGAAGGACGGACAAGCAGGTCAGGAGGCTGTGGTTACGCCAGAAATGACTATGGTGCTGCGGTACGACCGCGTAGACGGTCATGCTTCGTAAAGACAACAACAAAGGTGCAGATAACATCAGAGAGGAGGTCTGAACAAGACATCAAGCGATTACACTCCCATCCACGCCTTGTTGGTCTCACACAATAAACTTTGGTTGTACATCTGCAGAAGCTCCTCCTTTCATCAGCTGTTTTAAACACAATTTGCTGATTAATGTCTATTATTGGGACATTAAGCATTATAATTAATTGAATGCTTTATGAAAGTATATTAGAGCTGCTGACCAATCCAATATCAAAACTGATCAGAAGTGATTGTCACATAACAAAAGCCAGACCATCAGAATGAGTCGATATTTCTGACTCAAGTCAACATTTACACTCTCTTCTTATACAGTACAGGCCAAAGGTTTGGACACACCTTTTCATTCAATGTGTTTTCTTTATTTTCATGACCATTTACATTGGTAGATTCTCACTGAAGGCATCAAAACTATGAATGAACACATGTGGAGTTTTGTACTTCACAGAAAAAGGTGAAATAACTGAAAACATGTTTTATATTCTAGTTTCTTCAAAATCACCACCCTTTGCTCTGATTACTGCTTTGCACACTCTTGGCATTCTCTCCATGAGCTTCAAGAGGTCGTCACCTGAAATGCTTTTCCAACAGTCTTGAAGGAGTTCCCAGAGGTGTTTAGCACTTGTTGGCCCCTTTATTTTCACTCTGTAGTCCAGCTCACCCCAAACCATCTCGATTGGGTTCAGGTCCGGTGACTGTGGGGTCCAGGTCTCCACTTTTTGTTAAGTACATAACTCCACATGTGTTCATTCATAGTTTTGATGCCTTCAGTGAGAATCTACCAACGTAAATGGTCATGAAAATAAAGAAAAAACATTGAATAAGAAGGTGTGTCCAAACCTTTGGCCTGTACTGTATGATGCAGCCAGGATCAGGAGTTTAAGAGCAAGATGAAATCAGGACTTTCAATATAAAGAAAATACACGCTAAAACCAAGTAAAGTTTAGGAGGTAAGAGTCTGACAAGGAACAGAAAAAGTGAAAGTGATACAACGAAATGTGTCCTCTGCATTTATCCCATCACCCTTGGTGAGCAGTGGGCAGCCATGACAGGCGCCCGGGGAGCAGTGTGTGGGGACGATGTTTTGCTCATTGGCACCTCATTGGAACCTTGGCAGATTGGGATTCGAACCGGCAACCTTCTGAGAACAGGTCCGCTTCCCTAACCGCTAGTCCACCACTGCCCCTCGAAGAAAGCACTTTGGAAAATTTGTTTCACGGTGGGGTCTGTCCAACAAGGCCACACAACCAATTTGTTTAATCCTTTAAAATAATAATTAAAAAATAAATATTTGATCAAGTGATTCAGTCATCAATCGCACTCTGTATTGCCACTCGATGGAGTCACATTGCATAACATCAGGGATTGTGACTGTGCAGCCGTGAGTCAGCAGGGATCGGTGCAGGGCAAAAAGGAGAAGACGCAAATGTACGACTAACAGCGATAAAAACATTAACAACCGGACCCGAACATGACACAGCAGGATACACTTACACACATGAACACGGATACACACAATCAGGTCATCAGACAAACACAAAACTCTGGTCCAGAACACGGATCCGGAGCACCCAAGAAAGTCAGGTTTATGACAATTATCCACTTTGACTAATAACTTTTTCAGCTAGTTACATTTAAACTAAAAAAAAAGTAATAAATGTTGGATATTTTTTGAATGTATGTCATTGTGATTTCAGTTTAGGCCAAAATAATCATGATCATTTTTTTTGCCCAAAAATAACACAGCCTTGGATTGTAACATCTCTCTGTTCGACATGGTTAATGAACCTGTGCCATTGAGGAAGGTTTGCATGGTTTCTGGACAAACAGCACATGGCCTTTCCATGCACAGTGTCACAAATGCCTGTGTCATCCCGAATGCCTGCACAAAGCTGTCTGAATCTCCAAGGAGGAACTGAGCGCACCTCTCCCAGTGCAGACGGGAACAATGACTAATTAGGACAAGATAATATTGTCCTGTAGCCCAAACGGAACACCTTTATTGGCCCACTCAAATGGCTCTTAATTGATTTTCTGCGCCCTCGTGTTTCTTTTGAGAAACTATTGCAAGTGGCCTGGCTGATAATTACAGCTTTATTAGGGCCCAATTCGAAGGAAATGAAAAGCAAAAAACCTTTGCGATGTTTTAAATTTCTCAATGTGCTCAAGCCTGATTAAATTCGGGTGTTAATGGTTTTCGCTGCGCAAAAACATAAGCCCCCGGCCGCCCTCACCACCCATTCCTGTCTTTCTGTCTGTTTTATAGTTTTCATTAATTGAAGACTCAATCCACCCAATTAGTTGTTGCGGGACATTAGTGTGACCTGGGTAGCAGGGTGAGAGGCTTCATTTCCTGTACATGACCTGATGTAATGCACACAGCGCTGCAGTGTCGTTGCCAGATTGTGTGTTTATGTGCGTGTAAAAATCACACCCATGAGATGCATATAAAAGTTGCTTACGAGGTAAGTTTGGGCAGAGCCTTGGATGACAAAAATACTTCCAGACAGTGCTCCTGCAAAACTGGAATTTCAGTATCGATACCAGTGCTGATTGATATCGAAATCGACACAACATTTTAGCATTGATTAATAACTGGAAATCGAGTTTTTTGACAACATAAGTAGAGATGGTCCTCAAGTAAGGATTTCATTGTTCTTGGTACATTGAACATATGACTTGATTTGAACATGCAGGGATTTCAAAATGTGCGATGCTAAATGAGCCCACTTTTGTCAGTGTGGGTTTACCGTATGTCGTGATGGCACCCTGTTCAATTTATAGACATCTTGCCACTGTGTTCCCAACTGTGTTGCAGTTTCCCCGTTTCTGCAGATCATGGTAATCTAGGGCCCGATTGAAAGTTTTCATTTCATAGCAAGAGATTTACATTCATTGTTACTGCATATTCCTAAGAGTCGTGTGGTTCTGTATGAGGTCTCCTCCCACCCCTGACCTGTTCATTAGGCACTGATCATGCATTGCTGCTCTCACCTCAAGCAATCATAATAGCAATCATGCTACTATAAAGAGAAGCGTGACAGGACGAGCATACAGGGATGGACCAAATGTCAGGAGGATCACAGTGCATCGGGCCATAAAAATGACATCTAAATTGCAATGTGCCATCAATTAAAAGTATTTTTTTCTTCCAACTTAACTGGCAATGCAATTAGAGGTGCCTACAGACTTTCATTACAATATCAAAGAACGATGAAGAGAATAAGTACGACAGAGAAAGAGAAGCTGACGAGAGACCACCCCATAATTACAAAATATGAGACAAAGTAATTCCTGAATACCAGGTGGTTTCATTTTGACAAACACTTAAGATACTGTGCAATTACACAAACCTATAATTACTTCTCCATTGCTAATTAGGTATAGCTCAGGAAGATTACGGTTTCCATTGTTAATCTCGGCGAGTATTAAGAAGTCACAACAGCATTCTTCACCAATTATTCTCATTGCCGCTTGCCACAGGAAGAGGTGGCGCAGGAGGGGAGGAGCCCTCATGCGCTCCCGCCGACAGATGGTGGTTATTTCTCAGGGGAGGGCGGAGAAGCAGCTATCATTCTTTAGCGCCGGCGTTCTCTGGAGGGGACACAGCGTGTGACAAGTGTGCCTAACCATCAGATTTGCTGGTTAGTGGGAACAGAGGGCTGTTAAGCCAGGGGTCACCTGCAGACCCCGGCGAAACGTCGATTTCACCACGCTCCAGCTAGCATAAACTACATCCAAGGATGCTACGTTTACCTCCATGCTTTCTTCCTCCCGTTTATTCTATCCAACAGCCTCAGGAGCTTACATTTACAATTTCTAATAAAGTGGCCATGGAGTATGAGAAATTCCATGAATTCATGAAGCCTGAAAAGAGACAATTCCAGCAAAGACAATGCCACAGGCCAGAATGCTTCCACCAACCACATGATTTTTGATGATCTGTCAAACTTCCCTGTCCATGTTGCTTTTGTGTTCAAGCAAATCTCTTAGCAGTAGCCATGAAAGGCTTTTTTTTTTAGCATAAAAGCACTTCTTCCACTTTTCAACCAGTTATAATACACAAAAGGCCCATGCTGGACGTGGTCTTTTCAAGGCCGCTCTTATACGGTCGCAGAGAACTGAACTCTCAAATTATTCCTGTTGTCCCGGGGGGGTCATTTTAATGAGCGGTAATTGGGACTTTTTTCCCACTCAATTAACACGGAGCCCCTCAAGGATCAAGAGGCAAATGAACTCTTCTGCGTGCGAACGTGAACGAGAGCCCAGTTTCAAAAGAAGCCCAGTTTCTTACCTTTTAACTGTACAAAAAATATAAAGCCTATATTTAAAGAATTAAATAGACACAGAGTGAATAATATAAATTAGATGTGTGTCAGAAGAGTGAAGTCAAGGGCCTTTTAATGGATAAATCAATGTACACAATGTAACTGGGAACCAGAGCAGAGCCACTTTCAGTTGTTGCAATCAACCATATTATATAAACGTTAGTTATTTTACTATTGCTCTAATGCTATATATTGCTAATTATTGGTTATTTTTCTATTACAATAATGATTTTTTTTTGTTATTACAATAAATAATGGGTGTTGAAATTTAAATTTCAAATGACAATTAGTGTGGGAATAATTCATTTTTATCAAGTTGTGATGAATTTATAATTATTTACAACACCCCAAAAATGCAGAAAAATATATTATTGATGTTGTGATGTCATACCATGACATATCACATGGTTGGTATTTGACTGTTTTTTTTATGGCTTTTATTCTGTTCATGTTCCATACCAATCTGAATAGACATTATGAAATGTATGTGTATATCATGAAATGGATTCATACCTGGTAGTAGTTGGGCCAGAACGTACTGACCGCCAACTCCACCTGTCGCCAATTGTGTGCCGTTGTCCCAGTGGAGTTCCACACGGGCATACCCAGAGGACTGTTGTTCTCCTTGACGTACATGTTCAGCTGACCTGGTGAGGACCCCTCCCTGCTGGCTATGTAGTAGTGGAATATCAGGCAGTGGGTGTCATTCTCCTTCAGCTGGGGAACCAACAGTTGGGCCTTCAGTCCAGGGGACTTTCCAGATGTGTTCACCATCATGAAAGCCGACGCTGTAAAAGATGTACAGTAAAACAATAAATCCATCAATCAAAGTTCTGATTACACAATTACTACACCACTGTTGAAGTTAGAAACTGTGCTAAACAGTGCTAATAAACATGGTGTCGACCTGTATTATCAGCACCATGAAATAATTTTCAAATTTACCATAACAAATGTTACCATAACAAAAATTGTGCTAATCTGATTGATCAATATAGCTGATACTAATGTTCATTCAGCAAATTAATACAACATGGGATACAATACACTGTCCTGTGGTCACTCATGGAATTTTCACATGCTGACTTTCAACCAGCCCTTCAAGGTGGCACAAGATAAAGCCATTCAATTACCGCGAGAGTGAAGAAACAGTCACCAATGATTCACCAAGCGAGTTACATGCGGCTTAACTGCAGTCACCTTTGCAGTTTGTTATACACCCAGACCCCAGTAAGAAGCTGAAGGCTCATACATATGGAGCAAGAAGAATGCTGTATAACCTGGAGAGTGATTCGTTACTCTTGTAGCTGGGTGCTGGAGATAACCTGGCCAGCTGTTTTTCTCCAGGAAACAGAAACTCACTCTCCGACAGCGACAAACTAGACGTTTCGCTAAAAGACCAAGGTCATGCGTGTCGCACACTTTTACTGACTGACTCTTCTTTCTTGTTCCTGTCTGCAAATGCATGTTCAAGGACGCTAAAAACAAATTTCAATTCAAATGCAGAGACTGACAAAGTAAGAAATGCCTTTTTGTCACCCCAAAAGTACATTAATCATCAAACTTTTCGAAACTAATTCTGGCTTTATTTCACACAAGGCTTCAGATTTCTAATGTCTAAATCAAAGTCAACTTTATTGTCATCTCACCAAGTACACAGAGAGACGAGTTTGCGAAGCTTTGGAGATACACAAAAAGACATGCAAATGGAAATAAAACACAACACAAAACATGACAAAGGACATTGTGCACCGACCCATAAGGTCGAGACAAGTAGCAGCAATATGATAATATATCAGTGTATATTTAGTATATGTATTGTATATAGTATATGATATACTATGACAGTAATGATTGTAGTAGTGGTGATATGACATGTGATTTGAATGCATGATTATAATTATAATAATATTACAATATTAAAGTGAAATATTTCAGTTAAAAGCACGGAGAGCAGTACTGTTGTACTAATGTTGTTTCTAATGTGCAGTTTGCAAAAAAAAAAAGTTCTGCAGATGATTTCAAGTGGTTGAGGTGACCTGGATGATCCTGGGGGCAACATATCGAGGAGCCGGTCAAGCTGTTCCACACCCTGGCAGATCTGGCTCTGATGCTGCAGTACCTTCTTCTGGAGAGCAGGAGTGTGAAAAGTCCATGTGAGGGGTGTGAAGGGTCCTGCACAATGCACGATGAACCATTTAATGATGAGTGGGCTGTGGGCATGATGTGATTTTCTGAAGTCCATAATGATCTCCTTTATCTTATCAACATTCAGAGACAGATTGTTCTTGTGGCACCATACAGACAGCCACTCCGCCTCCTCTCTGTACGCCGACTCATCACCCCTGCTTATCAGTCCCAGCACAGTCGTATCATCTGCAAATTTCACGATGTGGTTGCTGGTGTGTGTGACTGTGCAGCCGTGAGTCAGCAGGGTGAAGAGCAGGGGACTAAGCACGCATCCCTGTGGTGCTCCTGTGCTCAGTCTGGTGATGGAAGAGGTGTAGCCACCCATCCAATCTGCCTGGGGCAGAACTGTCTTGTGAGGAGGTCCAGGAGTAAAGTTGCAGAGAGTGGTGTTCAGGCCAAGCCCAGTCAGTTTCACAACCAGGATGAATAACATCCTGACATATGAGTTTTTCTTGTCAAGGAGAGGCGGAGGGCAGAGGATATGGCGTGCTCAGTTGACCTGTTGGGCCGTTATGCAAAGTGGATCCAGAGAGATGGGGAGGTTCTTCTTAATGTGTGGCATGACTAACCTTTCGAAGCACTTCATGATGATTTTGTGAGTACAACAGGTCGGCAGTCATTATGGCATGTCACTACACAATTCTTCAGCACTGGTATGATGGTGGTGGGCTTACATACCGGGACAAGTGACTGGCTCAGAGACATGTTAGAGGTTAAGATGGGTTTTAACTCTAAAAAGAGTGTGGGATTGAGGCATTTTAGCATCTACTGTTTGGAAAAGAGAAGAAAGGAAGTCTGTGATGGTAAAGTTAATGAATGACATCAAGCTGGCATTAATGCCACCTTTCTCTTCCTGGGTAGAATCCTGGATATTGACTTATGGGACAAAATGTTGACACAGCTCGAGAAGGATCGCCATCTCCACACTTCTTTTCTCATTTTTTTTCTTTTATTTTGTTAAGTGCAGAGAATGAGCAGCCTCGACTGGCATGTGTTTGTATTGTACTGTGTCTATAAAACGAGACCCGAGGCGCGTGTTCTGGCTTGTGCTGGCACACATTATGTGTACAGTCTGGTATTCTGGAGATAAAAAATCCCTAATCCTTTAAGGCACCAATTCTGTTTCATTCAGAATACCTGCAATGGAAAGTGAAAAAACCTTATCAATGGTATATTTCAACCAGAGAGTCGTTTCATTGTTATTTAACATGCAATAATGTAATGTCTAAACTGGCAGAATGCGAGTTTGAAGAAGACCAACAATGCACACGTTGTGTCAGGTAGAGAAGTCAGAGACAAGGCTGTGTGTAAATGCCGGGAGCTTCAAAATAAACACGGGGCAATGTTTCAACTTGCACCCTGCACAAACCCTTGCCCGTGTAATCTACCCAAACTTGTGGGTGCCATACAAGTTGCTTCGGGTGTACAGCACATAGCATAAAACTGCTTTTGTTCCAACTGCTCAGTGCCTACTCCGGATAAGAGCTCTGTTTCCCTTTTTCTGTATTTATATAACAGGCCCAAATTCAAAGAGCATGGACGCCATTGTGACCTTAACCACACTGACCCTGAAAAGAATAAAGAGGTGCAGAACGAAGCAAGGGAGAAGTGCATCATGCTCCAGTCTCAAGTCCCAGCTCTTAAGACCCAAAAGATCTGCAGCCCGCACCATGGCAACTTGAAGTGCATCGCAAGGATTCAGGAACACATGGGACCAACCTCTCAATCCACTTATGCCTCAGCGCCGACATTCATAACCGGGCTGGAAGTACTGCTGCACGACGGTGCAGATCAATAAAGCCATAACCGTCTCAAGACTGGCTGGGGACAAATCAAATATGAACCGTCACAAAAGGCTCTTGACCCAAACAGGTAGAGAGGCCTTATTGTAGGTCTCTCAGTCTGTCTATTGCAGCTTCATAAAAACTCTATAATCACTAAGAAAAAGAAAAACTCCTCAAGGATCTGCTTTGTACTATCATCTCTACAAGAACATGAAAAAAAAAATATGATTATTGTGAAAGACATAGAGTGAGTGATAATGTTGCATAATATTTTATATTTAGTATATACCAAATAGGTGGTTACATATGGATACCATTAGCCATAAATTATTATTTTGATAGTTGACTTTAGATTTTATGGTCAAAATGAGTTGATTAACCAGATCATGCGTAAATTGGACGTAAAATGTACAACCATCATTAGCTTACAGCTTGAAGTGTTTGAGGTATGTGATGACTAAAAATAAAGACAATATGATAGATTCCCACTAAACATTAGACATATTATGGACATCCAGATCATGTCTATATTGCGTCCATCAGTCCAAGACAAATTCTGGACTTTTACACGATGTGCAAACTAGGACTGTTGAATGTAATCATATAATCAATGCATCGCAATGCAGACATGGACGATATAGCATTGGACGCTGCATGGTGTGGCACCTGGCGGCCTCATTCACTTTTTGTTTTACCGTAGTGCGCGGTGACATTTTCCACTCAACCAATAGAATCCAAGCAGGCGAGTCTTCTTTCTGCAACTTCAAAACACACACACGATGCGGGAATGGAGGAAAAGTTCATCTTTCTGAGTGTCTTATTAAACTTTTAATAAAGTTTGCAGCTTGTAGCAACAAATAATTCTTTAACTGTAATATAAAGTGTAACATTCCTGTAAGTGATCAAAACTGTTGTTTACAAGTTCTACAATTTAGAGTAAGTTTACAATCCACATAGTATTTGGACTCATTTATTTACTGCAATATTATTGTAGCTAAGTATGTGCTGAAAACAAAAATCTGAAACACTTTGGAATCCAAATTAACAAAGAAATTAACAAAGAGATTAAAAAACAATAAGTAAATAACAAAAAAACTCAACTACTACATTTTGACGATTTTCTTTAATTAATGCATTTGCTTGTCAGAAAATGGTATCATATCTGTGTTATAACTGCCTGCTCTCCAATCGTCCCGGACTTGCTTGTGGTATAATTACATTGAAAAATAGCCTAATGTTCTCCATCACCATCCACCCTGCTGACAAATTAATAAAACAATGGACAACCTCAACTGATAAGTCCGGTCTTGTCCAGCCATTATTATCATTGTTATTATTTTACCTCTAAATCGTGATTAAACTGTGAAGCGATGTGTTAAATTCACCCCCAGTTCTCCTCATTTCCTAGGAAACTCCATTGCCAATCCACATTAGCCTGCAGCCCAGCAGAGCTCAGTAATTTGATCATTTCTAAACATAATTACCCCCTCCCATATGTACCCTTTACCCGTCTGTATAGGCTGAAGTACATAAAGGCCGTATAATGATCTTCTGTGAATCTTCTGTTAAATGACAGGGAAACCAGGGGTTGGACAGACATTCTTTCCTGACCAAAACCAAAAATACGAGACAGGTTCCCATGGCCACCAGTCTGTTGGATTCAGCTATTCTGACTATTTTGGCCTGATGAAAGCACCATGGCACAGAATATGGTTTAAGTCCAGAATAAAAAACAATGTCCAGCATTGGGATGGTCAATTAAATTTTTACCATCATCTGGCAAAGATGAACAACATGTATTTCTTATATAGCCCAAAATCACATACAGGATGTCTCAATGGGCTTTGACAGGCCCTACAGTTCACACCCTTCTGCACACAAGGAAAAACTCCACAAAAAAACTCTATGAGAGAAAAAAAGAAAGGAAGAATCCTTGGGAAGGAGTGGTACAGAGAGGGACCCCCTTCCAGGGTAGAGTGGGCCTGCAAAAGGTGTCAGTGCAGGGTTTGTAGTTTGTAGTCTGTAGGAAGGTAGTTTAATGTAGTTTAAAAAACATTTTTAAATTCTTCACAGGAATGAAACAATATTTTGCTTCTTATAATTCCAGATATTTCACACAATTATTAACTCCGAGTATAACTGGCACCATTTTGAAATTGGCTCATGTGTGGAGCATGTTCGCAAGCGCAGGGTCAAATTTATTTAGCAAACAAGCCACACGCTCAGTGAAAATAGTGTACAGATGATTGCTACATTTTGTTCAGAAAAGGCACTGTGAGAAACACAAGTACGCTTGATTGGTAGTTAGAGGCACAATTTAGAAGGATGCACAAGATATAGGCTATGTGGTGCTATAGGACTTATTTGCACAGATCTGAGCACCATTAAAAATAACAATATGACTGAACACACTGTGCATGTCGTTTCTTTGCTGTGAGACTTGCTCTTCCGCTACAAAAGCTTTGTTTGCTGAAATTGTCAGAACTTTACCGGGTGCGAAAGTTACTTCGTTGGCCATGTGATATCCCCCAATCAGTTACCTACTGTTTGAAACAGAGGTATGGAGTCTAAATGTTTCCCTGGGTGAAAAGAAGAAAGGACAGCACCATTTTGGTAGCACTTTTCGATTTCTGCCTTCTCGTGTATAAATAACCATGCAAACATGGAAAGAATGCCATCCAAAGATTCGCTTTCGTCCATTTCATGTAACTCTTTATCTCCAGCTTTTCTTTGATATTTGTTTTCCTTTGGTAGCTGTCAAATTCCCTGAGAAAAGAAAAATGAGAAAAGGGATGGCAACACACAATTTGCCTTTCATAGGCAGAAGAAGAATATGGAGAGTTAAGGCCCAAGGTCAAACCTCCAGGATCACAGGAGAACTTGCTGCATAATCATTATTTATTCAGCTCGTGTCTACCTGACTTTTTCCATGAATTTCACTTATTCCATCTCATACTTTTTTCCTGCCTCCTTATTTCCCCTGCAGCTACAGCTATTACATATTGTGGAGACTGAATGCCTTCTGGCCAAGGTTTGCATACAATTCGTGCTACAAACCTCATCCCAATCAGCAGGAAACAAGCAAACAACACTCTGTGCTCACGGGTTCACTTCCAAACAGTTTTCTTCGCCTCCATAATGTACATAAATTGCTGTGGGATTCAGAACCTTTGAAAGGTACTTTACCTTCATAACACAGTTCAATTAGTGGCTTATCTCAAAAAGGCCAATTTCAAAAGTGCAGCATTTTGTATGCATAATTTAGCAGATATTTTATTAAGTTGTGGGACAAAAAAAAATCCGCAGACATTAAGTTCAAGCACTGTGAGTGCCAGAGACTCTGAGCATGCATAAGAGCATTTTGTTCTTCTTCGTGCTTATTTTAATATGGCTTTTTATTTCTCTGCATTGTGTCCTAGCTGCACATCAGCTTTAGGAAACCCTTTCCAAAACCCTTGCCTGTCTGGCTAATATCTTACGTGACCTACAAAAATACAGCGTTGTGTTATATGAAGCCAAATTACATCATATTTACATGATAATTATGGCAATTATCAGACATATACATCATGTAACTCTGCACCTGTAGAAGGAGCACAGATCTCCTTTTTTGAGTGTTGCAATGCTTCATTATCATATCCAGATGACTTAATTATGGTTTAATTCTGCAGGCACAACAGGCACAACCACATCTGAAGAAAAGATTTAATTATTCAAAATCCAATATCCACTGCCTATAATATAATAATATCCCTGTGCTATAATATAATCAAATACATGGTCAAAAAGGCCAATCTTACTCCCAACAAATACAATCTACACCCTTTTCTGACTCTCAGAATGTGCATAGATGCAAAAAAAAAAATGTGGCCTTCCATAAAAAGGCAATTATGGCGACATTCTGAATAATGGGCTTGGCATCGCGAGCGTATTACACACCTGGCATGTGCCACTTCTGTACCTCATTATACTAACAAAACCATTTTCCCCCTCAACCTTGAAATACAGCGAGCAATCTGTTGGTGATTTGTCTGCTACAAGTATTCTGTCACACAACCCCGGTTCTCTTATACGGATCATTTGTTCCATGTGTACACTGGATGACACGGCGGCATCTACCCTTGGTGCTTTGAGGCTGGCGCCATAAGGCGCACCTTTGCTGTCAGTGAGGTATTGGGGAGGGGAGGGGAGGGGCATCAGACTTAAGGTAAAGGAGGGACGTCCAATTGCAAGGTGAGGGGCGATGTGTGGTAACAGCATGCCTCTGTCCTCGCTGCACTGGGTACAATCAGCGAACAGCAAACATGTCGACATCTGCATCCGCATGTCAACAATCCCTTTTTTTTTAAGTTTTGTCAAAAAAACAGGCAAATGTTATGACAGAGACAGAACCTCTGCATTTTTGGACAGAATGGGACGCCTTGCATATTTTGTAATGAAATGATGAATTTTCCATCTCCAATAACATTATGGGCACTATTTTCAAATTGGCATTTCTTCAACAGCACAGCGACCGCATGTGGTGCACCACAGAATTTACAGAAATAGTCAAACTTTACTGTCTGCTGAACGTGAAACACTGCAGCACAGCACACAAGGTGCACACAATGAAATGTGTACTCTGCTTTTAAACATCACCCTTAGTGAGCAGTGGGCAGCCATGAGAGGTGCCCGGGGAGCAGTGTGTGGGGACGGTGATTTGCTCAGTGGCAGTGGGGTTCGAACCGGCAACCTTCCGATTATGGGTCCATTTAGGCATATATAAAAAAATGATATCTATTATTCTTTACTTTAAGCTTTAAATAGAACCTCTCAGCTGTTATCTGTCTCTTGAGGAACAAAAACGAACCCTTTTTGCTGGTGCGTAATTATTGCTGTCAGCCAGAACACAATTTTCAATGACATTTTTGCAAATGTGAGGAGCGCAGTGATTGACAGCTCTCACACACACTCCTTCCAGTTTTCTGGATGATTTAAACACACACTAACTATCATTGATTGTCACACTTCTTGTTTTATCTGTTTATGTAAATCCTAAGGTTAACGTGATGTAAAAATATTGCCCTAAGTTTGTATAAATGAACAGGGAAGAGATGAAGGGCCGGTTTTCAATGACGCAACCCTGGGACTATCTCTCTCAATTGCAATATACCGTACAAATGTTGTGTATTATACAAAGTAATATGTCTGTATCTGTGTAGGAGGACAACATTTCACCACATAGCCATTTACCATACCCCTGAAGAGGTACTTTCATTCCGCTTTCATTTGAGACCAACGCTGTGCAGACGGCAGCAAATTTAGTGACCCTTGACCTTTCTCCATTCAAAATTCAAACAAATAAATATTGCTGGAAGCAAATGACTGTTCCTATATGTATTTAGTTATCGAAACAACAAGTATCCGAGCAGCAAGTAATCTCCTACACCTCGGCTTTTAGCGCCGCATTATAATGGGATTGTTTTAGTGACATCTACAATTCGGTGAGCGCTAAATAAATAAATAACAACCCATTTTCTCCTCGATGATGTACCATTCAAGACCAATTAAGATGAGGTGGCTTTGAAAGCAACTGGAGGGCTTACGCAGGAATTTCCATAAAGGGCGCCGAGTTGCGATGAAACAATCCACTCGGTAAATGGCTTGCCTTTTACCTCGGCTGTGGGAGAAAATGCCGAGTGCCATTTCCAGCTCCTATTATTGTGTCAGGTATCGACCTTGGTGACAGGTTTTGAGCTTATGTGACCGTCCTTAGTCAATGAATTAAAATACAGATTGGACCCGTGCACTTTAAATCATTAAATAAAAAAATATGCTGAACACGGACGTTCCATATCACACAGGGGTGGTTCATGAAAAAATATAACGAAGAGTGCTGAAAGTTAGATTCATATAGAGTTAGATTCATATAGAATCGGCAGTTAATGGAAGATGCTGCTTCAATACACTTTTCAAACCTTACTCCCACTTGAATATTTCCTGAATTAAAAGGTCAGAGGTGAAGTAAAGGAGAGACAGCGATGATCAGCCCAGTCACATCATTTTTCTTTTTTTTTTTTTGGTGATCTTGTAATACCATGTAAACTCCTCCCCATGAGCCGGTGGGATTGCTAATGAGATTTCTTCCGCACAGGAGGAGACGCCGGCTTCGACTCGACACACGGATCGATGCCTCTTCATGAGAAACAGGAGATTAGGAGGCGCACATCTCAATCACGAACCCCCCCACCAGCCCTACCCAGTAACGGGGTGTAAAGTTGTGCTATGCTGATGAAGTGACTCATCTCGAGAACAGCGGAGAGGAGGGCGCAGCTGCAAACCGCCTCTTTCAGAGCACGGGGGCTCCGTTCCGATTGGACGCAACGCAGCCGAAGAAAAGCGGCCTTGTTTTCCTCAGCTCTGGCTTAACCACTGGAAATAGGCGTCCCTCTGTTCCGGGATAAGGAGGCATTGGCTCTGAATCGAATTAAACTAGCAGTCAAACACTACTACTCACTTCAGGTGTCACATCAGGGCTGCATGCACATCATGTTACGCACCCCCCAAAAAATGAAATCTGCATCAAAATCTGTCATTGATCTGATGTGCTGCTTCAGATCAATAACATCTCTGTTTGCAGTTTGGCAGCTGCTGTGATAGGAGATGCGGGACGACGGTGCGTTCGCCGCTCTCTTCCCGTGGGCTTTCAGATGAACATGTTTGTTTAGAATTAGTAGGGTGTCCTCGTCTTCATTCGCCAGCGCTCCAATAAACGACCTGGGCCAAACCTCCCAGGAGCTGCCACCGCCTGGTGCTCTTGTGACGGCGCCGTGCCGCCCGGTCGTATCGATTAACCTTCACATGCAAAGTACTTTGTAAACTGAAGTTGAGCTTATTGGAAATGGGATCTGTGTAAGACCTGCTGATGAATTGTCGGCATGAATGGGGCAGGTCCAGGTGGAAACAGGGGTGGGGATGCTCTCTGTTTGCCTACAGGCAGCACAGGGTAATTACTGAGACTGTGAGACTTGTTTTGCAAGATGCCATGGTCTAAACAGCATGAGCAAGATGGGCTACACTGAAAAAAATATAAAATATTAGCTGTGACAACAGCTACTTTTTTGAGTGTGTTGTAGGGGTGTTAGAAGATATTGCTAGCACGAACTGACTGGGCACATCTTATTTTATATAAACGTTTTTGGTGTCCACTAGTTCAGTGTGTTAAAATGCAAAGTTACGTTGTTTTGGCTGAATTCATAATGGAACGATACTTGGCATTCTCTCGATGAGCTTCAAGAGGTCGTCACCTGAAATGGTTTTCCAACAGTCTTGAAGGAGTTCCCAGAGGTGTGATACTTCACAATATGTCCTGATATAATCATATCGTGGCCCATGCATCATGATACATATCGTATTGTGGGATCCTGGCCAATACACACCCCTAGTGTAGTGTATTGGCCAATTCCCAGCATCCTCAGGGACCTTTAGGATGAAACAGCCCTGGAATGATAAATGAAAATGGACTCTGCTTAGCCAGGAAAGCTAATTATGTTATTCATTTACTGGACCGCACCAGCAAAATTGCTTAGCAATCGCTATTAAACACGTGAGATCTGGTCATTAAAGTCATCTGTAATTGGAAAGATTAAATTACCAAGACTGTTAATTAGCTAACATGCAATGCAATACCCCTAATCAGTCATGCACTGACATGCATATCCTCATCTCCATGTGGACGCTTGTATGAAATATCCCTGGCCAGCACAGTGGGTGGGGCGACATTACAACCTCTCCTCGACAGCTGCAACCCAGGAAAATGATTGGCTGGCTCTCTGCGTTCCCTTTATGTCAGCGCCCGTGTGGAATTCTGGGTCGCCCCCCCCACCGCAGGCTGGCGAGTATCCACAGCTTATGGGAGCACCTGTGGCACAGGGCACCGGCCAGGCTGGGAGCTGTTGCTCAGCTATCGTGTGGATGTGCCAGCTCCACGTGTCGTGCCAGGACCTTGCCTGGGCTCCATTTACAGCCACGGCTTATTTGAGGACTGGCAGTCAACTGTCTGCTATGTTCAGAAACAGCAGAGTAGTTTATATACAATGTGGGCCTACTTTCGTTTAGAAATATTTCAGGTAAATTCACAGAGAAAAATGTCACACTGTCACCTGGAGGCCTTCTTCTAAATATAATGGTTTCAAACGTACGTCTGTAATGAAAGAAACATCATAGGGACGACTGCACTGATCAAGAAAAAAAACTAAAAATAATATAAAATGTGGCTTTTAAACCCTAAACTGCACCCAAGATCATTGCCAACTGTGCCAGAGTAAATTTAGCAATATGACAAGGACATAACATTGGATAACGTGTAGTGCAGCCAAGGAGAGCTGTGATTGGCCATGCCACAGTGGGGTGAAAATGGAGAGGCGCCAACGTTTAACATTTCGGGAAAAAGTGACAGTGGCCAAAATATACAGTACATGCCAAATGTTTGGACACACCTTCTCATTTAATGTGTGGAGTTATGTACTTGACCTGGCCTCCACAGTCACCGGACCTGAACCCAGTCGAGATGGTTTGGGGTGAGCTGGACTACAGAGTGAAGGCAAAGGGGCCAACAAGTGCTAAACACCTCTGGGAACTCCTGCAAGACTGTTGGAAAACCATTTCAGGTGACGACCTCTTGAAGCTCATCGAGAGAATGCCAAGAGTGTGTAAAGCAGTAATCAGAGCAAAGGGCGGCTATTTTGAAGAAACTAGAATATAAAACATGTTTTCAGTTATTTCACCTTTTTTTGTTAAGTACATAACTCCACATGTGTTCATTCATAGTTTTGATGCCTTCAGTGAGAATCTACCAATGTAAATGGTCATGAAAATAAAGAAAACACATTGAATGAGAAGGTGTCCAAACTTTTGGCCTGTACTGTACATAAATCAAACAGAAAACGCTGTAGCACATTGGAAAACACATCAACAGAAACTAACATATAAAGGGTTCTAAATCACCCACACCAACTTGCACCCTCGCGTGCATGTGCTGTGCAGCACCTGGCTAGCCCAGGACTGCACTGGCATCACATCACTGGCATCACTAATCCATGACTTTATTTGATAAGACAGTTTCAGCTAATGTCTATAAACCACTAAATGGCATTTATCTGATACGCCGCTGTGAAATGAGCCGTGCAGAGCCCTCAGAGATGCTGTGGATGGGTCACTGAGTCCTGTCCAGAGCAAAGACTAAATATGCTGAATGGAACCAGTTGACCAAGAGCAACAATTTCAAATCCAGACCTGAACAGATACAAATTGGTGGTATTTTAAAACATCTGTTTTAATCATGCTTTTCTGCCTTATATCAGTTTCATTTTAAAGTTGTTGAAGTTTTATTAATGTTATCATGCTAAACAAATGTAAGTAAGTCCGATTTTTGATGCTTAACAAATATATGATGTATGCAAATATATGATTATTAATGGACTTATTAATTTTTACCTTTTTCATTTGAGCCGGAGAGGAAAGCTGCATTATAACTCCTCAGTGCTAATTACCTCGTCTTTACAGTGCTGCAAATGTTTTTAAGTAACCAGCGTTGGTTTAGAGGGCAAAAGGAAATCCCATTATCCTGTGATGTATCTACTGGTTTGGATCAGAGGGATGGGCTTGGAGTGGCTGGTGCTAATCAGAGTCCACAGGTTGGAGGTGTTCGAGTGTTCGAGGGAAGAATCGCTAGATGTAATATGCAGTAATGACTACAGAGCTCATTATGCCAGCCTCTTTCAGGGTCCTGAACCCTGAAATCATTGCCATGGAAACCGGTGTGAGGTTCTGCTCTTAACCCACACCGCAAACCTGCGTGTCGCATACACTCTCGCACACGCACAGACACGGCACCAAATGGCAGCGCTTGGCAGCATTCACTAATAAAACTCACATCGAGGTTGCATGGTGAGAAGTCCCTCGTTGCAAAGTGCCAGTTAATGATGGACGGCGTTCCGCAGCTACTTCCGTCGCTCTTTCACTCCTCTTTTAATCTATTTTAGATTTTAACGAGCAGAAACTGTAAAGTTCCAGCAGGTACCCTCTGCTTTGAGGTTCAAGTGGAGCCGCGTCCTCGCTGTGTCTGCAGTCACCTACAGAAGCCGGGCAGGGTTGTGGGATCCAGAGTACAATAGAGCTACAAGTCCCTCTAAAGTGGGACTCTACCTGTGACAGTGTTAACCACCACATAGTCACAACCCCAGTGTCATATTTTCTTTTATTTCCTAAAATGTAAGATTATAATATATAGCAATGTAAGATATAGTATTTTGGGTTTTTTGAGGAACGTATATTGAGAAACACCAAATTATTTACATAATATTCTGAGGAGGAATTTCACCTTACACAAGGCAACAAGCCACATTTTGAAAAATGGCCCTTCTGAAAATTAAGCATTGAAAGTGAAAGTGAAGAGCTGCAGCACAGCACATGGTGACACGAAATCTGTCCTCTGATTTTAACCATCACCCTTGGTGAGCAGTGGGCCCGGGGAGCAGTGTGTGGGGACCGCGCTTTGCTCAGTGGCACCTCATTGGCACCTTGGCAGATCGGGTATCGAACCGGCAACCATCTGATTATGGGGCCAGCTTCTTTAGCCACTTTGCAATCAGTATTACATTTTCTATAAGTAATTCCCTTCGTTTTTAATACACAACACATTAGATCTATTTGCTTTAATGACATTTTTATGAATGCAAATTAAAATGTGTAGGTCTATTGTATCAAAGCAAAATGTAGAGTAACAGTATGTAAGTAACAATATTAATGTGTCAAACTATTCAAACTCTATTTTTGTACCTGAACATGGCAGCAGGGCATTATTCTCATGCTCGAGAACAACAGTATGTACCACTTATGTATCTCCACACAGAAAGAATACAGCCAATTTTCTCCTTTGTTCACGAACAGCTCATCACAGGCAATTTGTGTGCAAGTTGCACCTTGGCAACTTCCAGCTTCGCGGCCGTTGTGCTCTGATGCGTTTGTCCCTGCCCAGGTTCCCCCGCGGGTCCCTCAGCTCTTTTGTCTTGGGGATAATGGCTTCCGTGGATTGTGCTTGCTTGTCTGGATCATGCATGCTTCCTGTGAGACCCACGCTTCAAGACCAAAGAAAAGGTGTGAAGGGTATTTTTGACTAAGCAAATAAATGAACGAAACCACAAACCGCCACTTTCAGAATTCTAGACCGTCCTTACGTTCAAGCAACAAAGAACAAAACTATTTTCAAGGACATCTTCACTGAGAAAGGCAGGGAAAGAGTAAACGCTGCCTTTGTGCAACAGCACTCACTCACCTATTTAGCTCAGACCAGTCATGTACACATGCATCAAAAGGTCCACAATAACCGCATTTTTAATTGAATTGCAGATATTCCCAGCAGCCGTACTTGAGACAAAACGTTTATTGACAGACTGGTCTGCCAAGGGGAGACATCAGCATAAGATCAGAATGTCTTTCTCCTTGACCCCATTTTCAACTGGCCGCTTCATGAGGCTGTGAAGAGTTTTCAGCCACGTGCGCTGCGAAGACATACACAGATTATCTTGTAGGCTTTGGCTGTACTGGGAGAGTCTATATTTGTTTTTTGTGCGCGCTTACGGTCGCATTTTAAGAGGCTGGGCCCTTTAAATGCAATAATACTGACCGATGCATGAAGTGACCACACATAAATCTGCCATAAAAAGTCAGAAACCGGTTTCCTTCATGGCTCCAGTCATCATTCATTAATGTGGGTTTGCAAACCTCCATCTCGGAGCACCAAAATAAATATAAGATGCAGGGCATCTTGCGCATTATCAGAAATGACAGCTGGCCGACATGAAAGTGCTAAATTACTTTGAAGCAGCCGCTTCTTGTCTGGCGTTCAAATCGCAAAAATCTCAGAAGACAAGATGGTGGAAGCTGTCTTAATTGTTCAGGTCGCAGTTCCATTGATGTTTTTAGCGTAAGGGGAAGTATGAAACGTGTACCGCTGTTGAATTCTACTTCAGATTTGAATTTGACCAGAATCGTCGCCGAAATAGGCAAAGATTTCCATTTAATCCCTCAAAAGCGCCGCTTCTTGGATCGCTCATCAGGCTTCAAGGCCAAAAAGAGCACCATGTTCCCCGGATTATTCTTCGCTTATTTCCACCTTCAGAACCTCCCCACCTCAGAGATCTCCGAGATGTTGCTGATTCGATTTAAAAGCGTGATCTGATTGCTGACGTCCTTCTCCCTCATCTCATCGCGTCTCGTGTGGACTAAGTGGATAAGTCCGGTGCTGCCAGGCCCAGATGCTTCACGAAACTTTCTCTCTCTAAAACACACACACACACACACACACACACACACACACACGGATAAGTGGAGTCCTTTTCCTTTCATTTCTGCTGCGGACATTTTGATCTGTTCGATTTAGCCTTGCGATAATGAGATGTCTTTTTTTTCTTTTTTTCACCGCAGTCTGACGCACCAGCGTACAAGTGCTAATGTTCACTTCCGTTTCTATCTTTCTTTTTACAAATCCTCTCTCTCTCCCTCACTCCATCGCTCTGTCTCATTCAAGGACTCGCTTTCAACCCTCCCGCACTCTATCCGTCATTGTCTTATTAAACGCTGAACTCGGAATTGTGGGTGGTAATTGTTGCCGCCGTACATGGCGGGACCGGAGTCTGCAACCAGAGCGGCAGATGCGGCGACAGAAGCGTCTGGAGCCTCCGTCTCGTTACCCGCCGCTGATGAAAGGCTCTCTTTTCACCGCGCTCCCTACACCTCGCGCCATTAAAAAGACTCGGACTCCTCGGGCCGATTAGAAATAATTGCCTTGAGTTATTTTCCCCCCGCGCAGATGCAGTCAACAGAAATTGAGAACGATAAAAAAAAAAAAAAAAAAAAAGAGACGAACAACGGAGCACCTGAATTGATCTATAGAATAATTACCGAGAGATCAGGCCTGGAACGGCAATGGCAGTACTGAGCTTTTAAACTGTGGTCAAACAAACCCACTATTACCTCAGTCCACGCAGACCCTGAGCGTTCAGACGCAGCTTTCCGTCTTCTCCCTTTCCGTTCGCCTTTGTAAACGATTTTAACCTCGGGCGCGAGTTCTGGGTGGCAGTGGCCTAGGTTCAAAAAGACCCAGAAGACCCAGGTTCAAACCCCGCTTACTACCATCGTGTCCCTGAGCAAGACACTTAACCCTGAGTGTCTCCAGGGGGGGGGACTGTCCCTGTAACTACTGATTGCAAGTCGCTCTGGATAAGGGCGTCTGGTAAATGCTGTAAATGCCGTAAATGTTCTGGCTCCTGTCCTCGGAACACAGCGCCCTTTTGTCCCCTCCACCTCTCCACCCCCGCGTGGAGCAAGGCCTCGAGACAGCACGCGCGCGAAGGTGCGACACGTCGGGGCAAATGAAGCACCCGCCAAGCTGGACCCGGTGATAGCGGAAATCAACCATAAATTGTTACGGGCGCACGAATGGATATTCGAATTAATACGGCGGTGGCAGGGAGTCGGGGAACACCGCGAGCAAAGTCTTTCATTCTGCTCCCGTCGAGTGCATCGTTTTAGGCCGTAATTCTCCAGGAGCCGGCAAGCCGGCGAAATTGAACAGCCTACTGCTGGCAAGCTCCATTTAGCCGTCGGAGGGGGCTCGACTGGACGCACAAACTGGAAAATCACCGAAATTTAATGCTGCTCACAAGCACCAGCAACACGGGTGAAACACTTTTGAGGAGCAGGGAGGCGCAGATCTCTCTTCCTTTTTTTTTTTTTTTTTGGATTCTCGCTTTGTTCTCTGCCCAAACTCGGTCTCACTTTGGCGTGGACTTTGAAGAGAAGAACAATGCACTTATTTCCAGCGCCTTTGTCACGGAAATAATCCCCGCATCCCAACACATTCCGCCAGCAGAATAACGTATGCAAGATTATAAAACACAAAGTGTAAAATGGAACTTTTTTTTAGGGGAAACGCTGACCTTCGCAAGCAGGATCAACAACATCTGCGGACAGGGTGTATCCCGGGGCGTGTCCTTTGCCAGCTCTGCCTCGTTTCCTGTGATCTTTTGGGCCTGAGGAAGTGTGTCACAGCAACGACTGACCACAGCACCCAGGTCATCAGCGATAAGTCTCTATTCGCATGACAGGAAGTAGGTTCGAACGCAGGAACGGGCTGGCTGGTCTCCTGTAATTGTGATCATGCATGTGTCGACTGTACAAGTCAGTTTCCTGACTACTGAAATAAAGTGTCGGCCAAACAAATAAACATTAACCGTTTTAAAAGCAGTTTTTTGGTTCGTTTTCACCTTCGTTTCAGCTGCCAACCCCAAGTGCATTCGAGTTGTTGTTAAGCGCACCAGAGGTCGTCTCCTCATAGCCACTACAGGGAAAAAAACATGCATTGGACCTGCAGATCATGCGATCAGGGTACATAACTAAAAAAAAGTTATTGCCTGCATTAAATGGGACTGTAGGCCTCCGAACACGTCTGTTGTTTAAAGGCTTGTGACGTCCCGTGGCGGAGTATGTGTACGTTCTGTTTGTCTGTCTGTCTTTCTCTCTCTCTCTTCCTCTCTCTCTCTGTAATGTTGCAGGGTGGCTCCTCCTCAGCCCATTACTGGACTCCTCCCCCTTCCTGCCGTGATTGGTGGGCTGTCAGAGGGCTCAAAATGGCGTCTGTTTAGGACAGACCAGCAGAAAGTGGGGTGAACAGAGGTCATGTGACCTCAAGAACCGCAATTTGAACCACAACCCAACTGACCAGAGCCCTTTTGTGGGTGTTTGTCAGTTTATTTATTGTTTGTTTGTAATAATCAGTTAACCGTATGTCTTGTGTCCCTCATACTGCTAGACGTCCTCATTCGTACACAGGCCGCTTGGCTGCACCTGCAGCGGGGACACAGGAAAACTGCAGTCTGCTGAGCTTCCTGGCCACCGGGTGACCGGGTCAGCAACGTGTCCCCAGCCCCGCCCCCCACGCCAAAGCGACAAATCAAAGCAGTACCCACCTTCTGGATGTCAAATTACGCTCCCGGTGCTGACGTCTCAGCAAGGGGCGACTGCTGATGGGGGTGTTTGTGCTGAACTGAGGTTTATTGGCAAACGCTTGCAAAGCAACCAGTCGAACGGGTACAGAGGGTGACTTTCATAAAAAAAACCCTCAAACACGCGCAGACACACGCAGAACAGACAGACAGTAAGTCCTAATGAACTTGTACACGCTAGGCAGCAGGGCACAGTGAGGGAGCCGCGTCCCTACAGGGTGCTTCATCGCATTATCTGTGTTTGTTTGCGCGGAATTAGTGGGACGGGTTTTAATTACTGCCATGTGCGCTCTGATAGGTGGCTTTGTAATCAAAGGCCGTCCCCGTGGCAACAGTGTGTATTAATCTCCTGCCCCCTGATAGACAGGCACTTTTTCAAAGGGCTGAAGTTATATAGCGGAGGGGGGGTTCGTGCAGTCGCGTGGCCCCGCCGATAACGTCCTTTGACATGGAAAATTAACCCCAAGTTCCAAGCGTTGCGCAAAACACACGCCACAAATAGATTTTTAATGTTGTGTGCACAGGCGAGCGATACTTGGCATGGTGCGGTACCCTGAGGAGAGATGGCTTAATTTAATCCAAAGGCAGAGTGCTATCAGAAAAAAGTGAATGTCACAAACAAGACTGGACAATGTGGCCTTTTCTGAAGCACTCCTTCCATTTCCTGCGGTGAGCAGGAATCTGGAAAACTATCCAGTGCGTTCGATACATTAAAACGTGTAATTAATATTACACGTATATATTTTAATGTTAATGCTTAATTAGACGAACAGATGATTTACCGGATTGAACAGTAGCTAAAAGAAGGGTATGGTGACGTGTCAAAGTTTACGAGACAAAAATGTTTCACCTCAGACTATAGGTTTTTGCAATTTTTGCAAATTTGGGCTGCTAAGGTGCTGGAATCTGGAAGCAATTCACACAGGGCAGCGATAGTCATGGTTTTATATGTTAGTAAACTGCTTAGTCTGGCAATGTCAAAGGGGAAAAAATGCGAAAAGAACCAAACCGTTCGATATGGGATAGTGTATCTTGATCTTTTTCTGTGCCATAACGGCCAACTCAAAATTTGTGCAGTAATTTTAGCATAAAAGTATAAGGTTTTCGTTGCTTCACTGTTGCAAGTCAAGTCATCTAGTAACCAGTTCATTGGGATTCAAGAAAGGAAGGCAAATATGTATTCTAACCCGGCTTATGTACACTGGGTCAAGATGCAGCGTTTTCACTAAAATGGCTATTAGCATGGCAGATGTCTGAAATGTAGTCGGGGGCAGCGGCTGTCATAATGACGGCGCGGGCAAGAACAGCGTAACTTCTGAATGCCGGGCGGGCGGGCGGGCGGCCTGCGCTCTGACCTGCTGTAATGTAATAAAGTCATCTTTATTCACTCGCTGCTCCCAATTACTCCTGCTGGCCCCCGAGATGGGAATCTCCCCCGGGAAGCCTTCCGCCCCCTCCCACCCTTCCCCACCCGGCCCCTGCGCTGCCTCTATCTCTTCTGAATAATGTCTCGCTGAAGCCATGCCAGAGGCCACCATAACGACTCAACAAACATTGTTTCAGCAATTAGCTGCCGCCCCCGGGGCCGTCTGGGGTGAGGCGGGTGACCGGGGATTCCTGGGGGATGTGAGAGTGGGGGGAAGAGGGTTCGAACGTGGTCAAGGCAGCCACTCTGTGGGTTCACTTTCAGGACCCTGGCCTTTGCCAGCAGGACACCAGCTCCAGGTTTTTGTAGGGGGGGGGGGGGTCGTGCTGGTCCATGCATACTTCAGATGAGACCAACCAAAATCACCGATTGGAGGCAAGCATGGTCAGGGACACTCGCCAAATGCAACCACAACTACAACACGACATGCTGTACGCAAGCGCCAATCTTTTTTTTTTCAGAACTAATAATTGCATAAAATACTCACAGCGCTTGTTTCTCTTGGTCATGCACCCTCTCACGTATATTTCTATGAGAGAACACAGACCCATTGGACCAGTAGAAACCCTTACAAATCTGCCATTTATTTGACATGGATTCTGAAAATGCCTATTCGAATTTTTGGATTTTAAAATTTGAGTCATTTGTTAATGATTTCTGATTTACTTTTTGTAATATAATGTTTTTTCATTAAAACAGTGTTTTTGTCATGTCGTCCAGTTTTATAATCTAAAAAAAAAAAAAACTACCTCCTGATTCACGCAAATTTCCCAGTTAATCACATGCAATAAGCCATAATATCCAACAATATCCAGCATGGAAAGTGGGAACTGGAACACTGCATTAACATCACTTTGAAGGGTCACGCACGGGCCTACTATCTGTTTTTCTCGCACTGTCACCAACTAAGCATTGGTGTGGCACGGGTCCCTGCCGGAGTCTCCTAATAGGCCTTCCCTCCTCGCAGCCAGTGCGGTATTACTGCTGGCAGGCGAGGCGCTGCATATGTACAAAGATGGCATTTACATTTGCGGGAGCGATTCGACACAAACAAACAAGGCAGAGGTAGCCTATGGCACCACCCTCCATATTTAAAACACACACGGTACGTCTGTTCTACAAATTGGCACCGGCGTTATTTACGCCTGCAGAGCCGATATTTGCTCATATGCACACACTCTTAAAAGGTCATTTGAAAGTACACTGCACCCTCTGTGTGTGTGTGTGTGTGTGTGGAGGACACATGAACCCGGTAGTGAGTTTGCCAGGTAAAACACTTTTTTGTTTTTTTAAGTTATTTATTTTGAAGCAGCTGTGTTTGCTATGATTACACGGCCGATTTATTAAAAAATATAATTGTTATTAAGTGAGGGGGTGGGGGATCCCGCAGGGCGCCCGCATGGCAGTTTTCCCCTTGAATCTGCGCTCGCGGATAAGCACGTTTTCACCGCTCTCTGAATGAAGTCGTGTGTATGATGGGAGCAAGTCGGCCACGTGGCGGTGGGGCCTGCAGGCTCCAGGGCATGATACGGCATGTGCATTCTGTTCTCATTCAAAGGTCGGGAAGCAGAGGAATGCAAGAGATGCTTTCTGAGTAAAAATGGGGATAATTATGTCAAATTATTTATTTTTTTTATGCATTCTTCTTCCATCTCTAGTTCTAACTGCAGAAAGCTGGTTTTCTCTACTTATGCTTCTGCCGCCACTAGCAGGCGGAAGTCCCGTATACTTGTGAAAAGTGTAGGTTAGTGACTAGTCTGCCGGCGTTCGGACTCTACACATGTTTGGCGAGGCTGAGCCGCTCTCAGATTCCTACCTCTGTCCAAACGCGACTCAGACCGCTGTCTTTCTAAATAGTCATTGGCTGTCTGACACGCTACCTGGATGCTAACTCATTATACAGAAGTGGACTGCAATGACCTTCACATGCCATCGCTTCTCAGATGCATTTCATTGTGATCCAGTGCTGACCAGAGGAGGATGGGTTCCCCTTGCTGAGTCTGGGTTCCTCTCAAGGTTTTCTTTTTTCCTGCCCACAGTTGCCTCTGGCTTGCTCACCTGGGGCTTCGAGCGTTGTTCAATTTGTAATATGTGACAATGTACATTGTAAGATGTGCCATATAAATAAAGATTTAATATTATATTTAATCTATAATATTTATATAAATTCTATAAATATAGATTTAATATAATATTTAATTGTATTGTATTATTGTTGTTATACATAATATTGTTTATTATATTAAATAATTATATATAATTAAAAAAAAAAGATTTAAAGATAATAAATGAAGATTTCTAGGAGGACACAAATAACCATTTACCATGCAGAGTAATTTAGAGATTAAGATCAGGTCACTCGTTCAGATCAAGCCGGTGTTATTTTTAGTTTTGGTTTGGCAAAATGTCACTTGACACCCCTCTGAATGTCACCCCTTGACTCAATGCAGCATGAAGATAAGCTGCAACACCAAACCATAAACAGACACAAAGAATGAATGCGCTTATTAAAGAGATCAGAATGACGGATGAAGAGAGACTATTTATTAGGCCTGAACTTGTTAAGGAGTTGCATGTTCGCTGCAACATCACACAGTAAAGCAATGGAAACGAACCGATTTCTAAAAGCCTGGAACGAATGCAAACATTCTTTGACTGTGAGACTTTTCCACATCAATTTGCGGTGTGCGTTTGACAGTCCGCCCCCACAGCAGCGCTAGTAGAACCATGCCAAAGCCTGGGCTGCCTCAGCTGAAAAGAGCTGTTCTTTTCGCTGTCTCAGGAAAAGGTATTAAAGACAGATTATTGTTTTTCGCAGGCTTAGCCAAGGAAACACGCTCCCTCGCAATTAGATTGGTAGCGGCAGAGCGGAGGATTTGCTGGAGAGGAGTCGAGCTGCGGGGCGCTCGGCTCGCACCGGACGGTTCTGTGGAGGAACACTCTTCTCCAGCTTTGAGAAGGATGAGGGGTGGCAGCTGGGCTTCTGGTTAACTTCAGGCCGCAAGGACATTTGGTGGTGAGGGTTGAGACAGAACGAATGTGTGTAGTACAGGGTTCGAGGCAAGGCATCCATTCACGTTTTTCCACTACAAGGCTTTACTGACTTCTGACTTTTTTTTTTGTGCTATCCCTGCATAAAGATGGAAACGGATGGAAAAGATCTTAAAAAATTCTTTTCCAAAGGAAGATGCATGAATGCTGAGGACCAAAAAAGTGGGTGCAACACATTCGCTGTGTGTCCACGAATTAATTTGTTAATTTGCAATTAAGTTGTAATTCTTTTCCTTGATTGACTAATTTTTAAATATTGCAAAGTAGGACATAATCAGGACCTAATCAATTATATCATAATGACATTCCTTGAAAATGATTTTCTGGTGGCGGCATTAAATTCTAGTCAAAAAGTAGTTCCGGTATTGACTGTGGCTGCCTGATCTGAGTACAGCGCCAATCCAGGTAGCAATCCAGCCTCCTCCACATGGATGTTTGAAATGAACGCACTCTTGCTGTGCTTTGTAGCAACATTTGTTTGCCGTTCGCTTGACGCTGTTTAACGTTTGACGGGATTTCAGCAGATATTGATGCCAAGAAAATGTTGCACGCAGTGTTTATTTGACACTGCATTGATAATCATAATCACATCAAATCGTGAGACCAGTGAAGGTTTACACCTCTAGTGGAGAAGGTACCTTTTTGAAGGGGACCTCAACGGAACCTTGATGGTTCAGGATTTGAACCCGTAAACTAGGGCTGCGCGATTTGGGGAAAAAGACATATTGCAATTATTGAGATCAATATTTGCAGGACACCTGCTTGTATATCAATGAAAAGTCGCATACAAATTACTAATAGTGAAATGTTTAATTTCAAAGTGAAACGAACAAACTACTTATAACAACTTGAAATGCCCAGTGCTTTCAAAATACAATATTCTACATAATTAAATAATCACAAAAAACTTTTTAAATTACTGTCAAACGACAAACCCTGGTAAGGCTAAACAACTGTTTTGATTATATTTGGCCATTATAAAATCCCATATTATAGTTCTTACGTTTAACCAAAACGTTTGGAGGCGGACACAGGGATGCATAGTTTTGCTAGCTTAGCTAAGGTTAAGATTTGTAAACTGAGGTGAATTTCTTTAGGAAACCTTCAAAGTTTGAGAAAAGTTAACTAAACAGCTAAGAACAGTCTAAATAGTTAATGCCTACGTTTAGCCAAAACGTTGTTTGGAGGCTGACTTGAACACAGGAATGCATAGCTTCGCTAGCTTCGCTAGCTTAGCTAAGGTTAAGACTTATAAAACGGGATTTTATAATAACCAAATATATTCAAAACAATTGTACAGCCTTACCTATGAAATGTAATCCGGGATCTGGTTTGGAGCGTACAGCGGTTTGTACAGCCCCAAGCAGCACAAGAGTGAGGCATTTTTATGCACTTCTCTCGATAGACATGTATATGCTTCACGCCACAGCAGCGCCTATCGCAATATGGCGGCGATGTTGACGTAAGTGTACCCATATGTCTATGTGAGTCACAAATCTGAGGTCTCCATTGAACCGAATCGTAAGTCATGTGACCAAACACGTCACATTCGACTGAAGTGAGACTTCAGTCAGCTCACAAACTTTGAGAGAATGAGTGTTGCCGATTCAATCCATGTACTAATAATTTAAATTGCAGCTTTTTGCGTTCATGTAATCGCACAGACTGACACAGCGATTACAATTGCGATTAGATTAATCGTGCAGCACTACCGTAAACCCTTCAGTTATGAGTCCACTTCATTACCTGCTAGGCCACCACTGGCACTACTGAAATCAGCTGCAGTAGTGAAAAAGAACCGAAGCAACTTGCCGTTTCCATCAATCGGCACAATGTCTTCTACATCATGGAAACTCAGGCGAAGCAATGCACGGACAAGCAACACACACATGCTTGCCAATATAAATGCAGACACACACACACACACACTCAATTCCGCCAGGACATGTCAACTCCACCAGGAGCTTTGTAAGTGAGTCGGTTACTAAGAAGCTCTTTCGACATCGACTGATGGATGGAGCCGGGGCCGACGTACTCAGTGCGCTGATAATCACATTTTGAGATGAGTTCCTCTCTCCCCTGCGAAATGATACTTGTCTGTGTAATGCATGAGAGGCTGTTACAGCGGAAATGCGGACGTCTGCGCCTCCCACTTAGCCTCCCTCCTCGGAGCGGCCCCACTCTGCGCACCTCTCCCAGGTCAGCCTCCATAAACGCCTATTTCATTTGTCATCTGAAAGCAAAGTGGAGAACGGCGAGCTATTTGACCATTAGCACCCCCACCCCATTCTTTCAGACGATTTCCTCCATTTTCTCCCACACAAATGCTACTGACAGCATTTACCATTAAAACACAGCTCTGAAGCACCAAAGAGAGCCTCTGACTAACTTTAGGCATCAAAGCGGGACCCTTTTACTAAGACGAATGGCAAGTTTCATTAGAGATTAATTGTTGGCATAAACACTGTATTGGGCAGAAATTGTGTTAATGCCATAGAGGGACAATAAAGTCTCTTGAACTTCACCATCCTCCCAGGCGAGTTGATATTATTACAGGCTTGTTACAAACCGCTTCCAGTCAGTCTCAGCTTTTTAATGGAGAACGAAGCGCCTTTGGATTTATGAAACTATTAGCAGTTGTTGCAAAGCATCCAGAAGGGGTGCAGAAGTGGGACAGGAAAAGCAGTAGAAACACACAGTTTCTTCCCAAAACTGCTCCCATGCCGTGACTGAGGGTCCATATTAAGCGGGATTTACGTCTGTTGCAGGTGGTCTCAAGCATTGGGCCTGCACAGTAACCTGATATTGACAGTAAGCCCCTTCAGCAGGCCGGTGGGCCCTGGAGGGAGTGACCTCATCAGACACCGTTTCAGACCGATAACTTCAGCATTCTGTAAAGTCAGGGCTCACACTTTAAAAAAGAAGATAAGTAACGAAAGAAAAGGCACCTTATTATATTTTGCTCGGACTGCAGTATATGTTTTTTTGAAAGTGAAAGTCAAGTGATTGTCATTGTGATACACTGCAGCACAGCACACGGTGACACAACAAAATGTGTCCTCTGCTTTTAACCATCACCCTTGGTGAGCAGTGGGCAGCCATGACAGGCGCCTGGGGAGCCGTGTGTGGGGACGGTGCTTTGCTCCTTGGCACTTCAGTGGCACCTTGGCGGCTCCTTAACCACTAGGCCACCACTGCCCCAAAAGACGCACAACGAGGTGGATATACTGTACAGCCTGCTAGTGTCGTGCTCTTTTATTATAGAGGGCACTCGCCTCGGTTTTTGCCCAGGACGCGCTGGGCGCATTCTCTGGTTGTGGGTCACATGGCCGATAAGGAAGGCTATGAGAAAGCTGTAATCTGCTGATGCCAGGCAAAAGGGAACACAACACGGCCTGTCTTCTATCAGCGCCGGGCTTAATCACATGAAGGGTAGGGAAGAAGCGAAACATTGCAACACTTTGTGGCCAGGGCATGGAGGCGGGGGCTGTTTCTCGCATCTTAGAGACATAGCAATGTGCTAAACGTCGGTCCTTGACCTCAGCGCTCAACAGCCGCAAACATTCACCATTCTTTTGACTCTGCAGAATCTTTGCATGTCACTTCTTCCACTTTTCCCCTAATGCTCGCATCATTAGAGTGTGAATCCTGTACTGAATAAGGAGACAAGACAGAGGTTTACATCTTGATGTAAATGCGGGTCTCCATACCGCCGCGATCTCCGCGGCACAAATGTGTAGGTCGGGGCCCTTCCTCAGAGCCGCGCTGTGACCTCCGGCCGGCCCCCACTGTGGCAGCATAAATCAATTCTGGGCAAAAAGTAAACACCTTCGCTCCTCTCCGGACCCCCGCTGTCAGGTAATTTCTCAGCGAAACCACTGAACGTGCCTGCGGAGGCTGGATGAAATTAGCAGAAGTCCTGCAATTAATTCTGCCCCATCACTAGGAGACACGGGCTCCACATGACCGTGCATCACATTCTGGTAAGTAGCGCAGGCCGAGCGGCCAGAGCTGCAGAGTGCACTTTCCTCATCCGCTGCAAATAAACCCCGTACCATGGATTTCAAAATTGACATTTTTTTTAAACTTGGACACAAATTTCAAAAAGTTAAAACACAGAGGACAGTGTTGGGTAGGCTTTTGTCCATATAAAACGCCATAAAAAGCGAGAACTGAAAGCAGACAACTAAGGAGGGTCAAGCCGGTCACTATCACAGCATTTGTCAATGCTGCAGCAACAATCGCCGTCCTTTTCAGAGGAGCAATAATAAATTACAGGCCTAACAAAGGAGGAGTAATGAAGCAGGGATGCGAGACTGGGGGAGCTCAACATAGTATGGGACAGAACATAAATCAGCAGGAAGAGTAAAAACGTTAAAAGACCATCATGCTGCTTTTGGGGATCGGGAATTATATTGGCAAATTGATGTCATTTTGTCTGGTGACGAGATTTTACCGAGGCAGACCATGATAGTATATTCCAACATCCTGTTAGAATTAATTCAACATGATAACTCATAAAACTCAAAACTCCTTACACTTTAAATTGTAGTTTGAAAGATTATTGTAATCTTTCATCATTAAAATGCAATATGCATTTTTCTCAACATGCTCAAAATATGTGTTACAAATGCCGTATATGCATATATGCCCGCCACCTCGCCTGGCTTCCCCCACCAGAGCTGTTAATCAGCTTGTTCAATTAGAGTAGCGTTTCAGAACCTGACCCAACCAAAACCTTTTGAATGATTTGCATATGTGACTTTGTGTGGAGTTGTGTAGAGTTTGCGTAGCGCCGCTAAGTTAGGGTGACCATCTCCTCTTTTCTCTGAACATTTTACATGTCAAAAAGGATTTGGGGCTCCCAATGCTTTCTCTTTTGGGGAAACCGGTTCCAAATGGCTCTAGGTTGCCGACCCCCGCCCTAGACATTCCATATCTAACAATATACTATCAGTGTTATTTGGTAGATTTGGTAGAAAAATATATTGTATTTATTCATAATAAATATTCTGCATAAAGGAAATAAGCTCTTTATAAAGCCCCACAATTGAATTGCACACACTCTTGCATCCTTGTTATTGTGTGATTGAAATCTAATTTTTTTTGTGATTGAAATCTTCTTTTTTTTTTTGTAACCTATGGGTCAAGGTTTCCTTTTGAAGAGCTGCAGTAATGCTTCCTATTGGCTTCCTAGAGGAACCACGCCCAACTTTCTTCTTCCAGTCCAGCGCATGACTCAGGTCACCTGCTTCTAATTAAGGAAAACTGCACGGCACCGTTAACCCTTCCAGCAAACTACTACACAGCCGCCACAAATACACAGCAGTGAGGAGGAAATTAGCAGAGGAAACTCACTCGAGGGAACCCAAGGATCGGCTGAAGGCACCTCCTTGGTGTTGACCTGCTCCCACTGGAAGTCATTATCTTTGCCTTGGTTGTAGCCACATGATGTGTAGGGCTTTTCAAAGTTGCAGTCATCTGTAATGCAGAACAGAGAGAAACACGGCAGTTGATTAGGATCAATAGAGCTGGTAACAAAACCCAAACCCTCAGTTCATGTATTCTCTACTGCTACCCTCTAATTATGTTATATAGTAAATCGTTGATCATAAATCATCATTTCGTGGTACGAATTATGCCGCTTTGTACAGACATCTGTGTAGTGCATGTCAATATCCAAAAAACAAGAGGGGCAATTCCTCAACATCCTAAAGCATTGTCAAGGTAACAAACCCTGACTGTAGTAAGTAGGACACTTAAGAGAATCCCTCAAGCTCGGCATGCCACAGTCAGAATCAAACAAAAGGAACCACATAGGAATTTCTCAAAATTCCATTCTAGAGTGAAAGGGACTGAATCACTCCAGGCTAATCACGCAGGCTACGTTTTTTTTTTTTTTTTTTCAGTTTCTAAAAATCATGATTTAGTGGAGTCTTTTTATCTACAGTACTATAATGGGCACATTTTTCAAGCATGTTTTAAGGAAGATGTAGGAACTTTTTTGACTCCCATTCCCCGATTGCCAACAAAAGCCACTGCAGCCCAAGATGAATTTACCAATAAAGACATTTACATTTACATTTACATTTACAGCAGTTATCAGACGCCCTTATCCAGTGCGACTTACAATCAGTAGTTACAGGGACAGTCCCCCCCTTGGAGCAACTTAGGGTTAAGTGTCCTGCTCAGGGACACAATGGTAGTAAGTGGGATTTGAACCTGGGTCTTCTGGTTCATAGGCGAGTGTGTTACCCACTAGGCTACTACCATATAAAGACTTACATTATAAATAGTTACATACAAATCAATAGATAAATAGCAATTACACAGATAAAATATTATCTGCAATATTTTCTAAATTGTTGAACACTACCGCATATCTAAACAGAATCGGATGAAGTTTACATAAATTACATGGTTATATGTTGGTATGGGTTATGAGATTAACCCTATAAATGAACCAGAGAAGAACTAAATGCACTACGCTGGTCACGACAACCCGCTGAGCGCCATCCACTCTGATCAACACCGTATGAGGCCAGTGTGGGGCCGGCCACGTCCCGCTCTTTCACTCCTCCTCACCACTCCGGGCTCCTGCCCCACACTGATAGAATCAATTTACCGCAGCACACATGGCCCCATTAAATTCCCTCCGGGAGAAAATACTGTTTAAGGAAACAGACGAGGCAGCCTTTCCACCGCAACGCACTCGCGCGCCCACGTGCGCGCCAAGGTGCTCGGCCTCCTGATGGGGGACCACCTCCTAGTGTAATTTTAATAATTACCCACGAGTGAGCAGATGAGATATCGGCCCTGTTTTCCGTTATCAGCAGACCCAGGCTCGGCTACAGGAGGCGTCCTGAGGCTCCCGTCGACTTGTCTCCACGCTTCCGAAGTTGGGATTACTGTGCAGCATGATTGCATCTCCACAAGGGCTGCTTAAAATACGGGGTTTGTCTTTATATGTTAATTCAGTTAGGAATGATCACAATGGAGCCCACTCTGGCACTGGACAACAGGCCTTTCACTACATGAATGAGTTGGTAACACTATCAGACAGGGTCGGTTGCAAATACTGTTGGTCATGTCGAAATTCAACAATTTATTCCCACGTCTCCGCAATCACGCTCGCACAAAGGTCCGTAACGACTGGTAAACAATTACTTGAAACCATCTCCGTGGTGAGTTTATATTGATGTCAGAGCAGGAGACTGATATACTCTGCCCAAGATGCTGGGTTTAACATGAAAGGGTCCGATGGTGTCCCTCTGGGACCTCCACCCCCCATTCCTCCGATCGATGTGCGCTTCCCTGTCATCTATTTTTCTCTTTCAAAGAAAGAAAGAACGAAAGAAAGAAAGAAGACAAACAAGCACAGGGCAAACAAAAGCAAGACTAAAGCCGGTACGAGATCCACGTTGTAAATATTTCAGTTGATTCCAACGTGAAAAGAGGCTCCGCGGTCTTTATAGTCTGACGCACTGTGAATTTTTAAAACCCTTGTCTTTTTCCAGCGATGAGCCACTGGTCTCAATCAATAACTCACCCCCATCTCGCCGGAGCCAGTTTCTCCACACAATTTTCGAGTCAGACTTTAAAGGCCTTTTATTGTTGAGCATGCCACAAGGGCACATCCGGGTCCACTGAAGCAGTCGCTCGACGGGCCCTCTACAACTTTTGAAGTACTGTGTTTGGTTTGAAACAACGGTTGAAATAGCTTGTTGGTGCACCCCTTGCTATTTTAAAGCATGTTCCACTGTGACTTTGCATGCCCTGCTCAAGTCTTGGTGTGGATTCCAATGATTTTTGTTCCTTGTTTTGCAACTCGGCACCAAAGCAGTAATGGCAAAGTAAGCTTTCTTTGTGTAATACTTTCTGTTACTTGAAAGATTCACAAAGAATATGGATTGTAAACAAAACAATAAAATTATGAACAAAATACTAAAATAAAACAAATAAATGCAGCACAAGATTCCTTTCTGTCCCAAAGATAACTATGCTCAAGGTTTTAACAGCACTATAAAACTATGAAGCTACATTACAGTTTTAAATTATTCAATTTAAGCTGTTACTGCCCAGCTCCATGTAAGTCTGGGCAAAATACTCTGAAATACAAATATATTGGGGCAGTGGTTGGCCTAGTGGATAAGGAAATGGACCTTCAATTGGAAGGTTAGCTGGTTCAAATCTCAGCACTCAAACCAGCGAACCGCTGGTTTAACTGTATCAAATATATTAACCCATCACTAATGTGATGCAGAGAACACATTTGATTGTGCTCACCGTGTCCTGTGCTGCAGTGTTTCTAAATGACAATAACTTAACTATTTACAAGAATAAAAAACAACATAAAAATAGGACTCTCACAGTCCATTAAACTGAGGACACAGTAATCAGTAGTTCTTTTTTATATTTAAGGACACAAAAAGGTGATGTGGGCCAAAAAGGCAAACATGATACATCTGGCAAGTTTGTACTCTTCAGAAAGGCAGTACCACACAGCCCTGAACTAAATCAAGATGTCTAACTCAATGTTCTGTAGCAGCCCCTTGTGGCAGGGGACCGCTATTACCGGGACATAAAAATCAAGTCAAGTCAAGTAGTCTAGTGTCATATGTACAATAGCACAATGAACCAAGCACAATGAAAACTGGGGTAACTGTGTAATACTGTGATACTGTGATCACGTTGCAGCTAATGCGTAATTCAGCTGATATTGTGGACATGACCACCTCCATCCAATTTCGCTATTTCATGCTTTACAACATGCCCATGCTTTTTCCAAGACTGGGAATCTTGACTGAGCTTTTTCATCCCACCTACCCCGGTGGCCTGAATGTGCTCTTATGAACGTCTTGTCTTCCCCAGTCCCTGCGGACGGAGGCCACAAAAGCAATCTCGGGTAATTTAAAACTGAGGCCTGCTATCTCTCCCTCTCTCCTGCAGAGCATTTGGACTTCGGGAGCCTGTAGCTAAGCCCATTCGGGACTGACAGGCCCATTCTGGGCAGAATCCTATTTCACTTATTTATTGGCTGGCCGCTCCAGAGGTCCCTTTCAGGCCCAGTGCTTTGGTTTTATTTGGACGCGCTGTTTAGCGGGGCTCATATAATTGCTTGAGGATTTCTCCAAACCAGCCAGGGCCTTTCCATGCCTAATCTGATCCAGAATCCTGTCATGTTGTAGGCAAGTGTGTCTCATGACAGAACAAAAAGGTTTGAAAAATGAGAAGATGAGAAGGGAATTAGATCGATCAGTAACAGTATTGACGTATTTATGATTCCCAGGCCTAGGCGTTAAACCACCTCGGCCTACTTAATAAATTTATAACTCTACAGAAGTCAAACAAGAAGCAGGCTTCCTTTAACACCTCACAGTGATAGGCTCTGGCATCACATCAAGGCATTAAAAAAGATGAAAAGCCCATCATTCCGCAGCAGGGGATTTGGGCCAAATCAGCCTCCCCATCGTCCAAAGACAGGAAGTCATGCATTGAAAAAGCATCTTAATCGACAGACATCTTCAGACATTAGACCGCCGTACCGTTCCGCTGTCGGTCCACATGGGTTTTAATCAAAGCACGGAGGACACCTAGGCCATCAAAGCTACAAGCCTGGGATCAGACGCAGCCTCCAGGTCAAGGATTACATTAATCCCGAAATAATTTAGGAGAACAACAAGAAGCCCTGGCTCCCAGGAGGATAAAGGAAAAGCAGCGGTCCAACCTCTTTTTTTCCAGTTACCACATCCTTGGTCGCCTTCATTGGGAAAACGTATTCCCTGCAGATACTATACTGTGAAGGGTCTCTTTCATTAGACATCAGAGGAATCCACAAATTTGGATGATGCTCTTTTGTCTCCAAGAAACAAGAAACTTCATCAAACTTGCCAGGCAAATTTCAGCAGGGGTTAATGCCTTGTTCGGTATCGCCAACAATTTCGGCAAAAGCAGTGTGCAGCTCCCAAGAGTGCTCCATAGCGCTTCAGGGCGAAGCACGTTCAAATCAGCATAAGTGCTCCGAAAAACTCCGTCCCCTTCTCGTGACTCGTGAGCCGTCTTAAGAATAACTCCCATGCCATCCGATCGTTGGGAGGGTTGACAAAAGTGCTAAGCTATTCATGAGATCATTATTTAACCATCAATAAGGGTGGGAATCCACGGAGCATTAGCCTGAATTGTGACCCGCAGTTTATGCAGAGCCATTGACCCACAAAGCGGGTCTAATTAATCATATTAAGCTCATATCGAACCGCTCGCTCAGCCCAGCCAATATGTATTCGCTTTATGAACCGGGAGGCCACATGCTCGATAGCGCCTCACTTACTCAGCCAGCAAACGCGTCTTGATCTCCTAATAGCACGTCTTACCTCCCAGCCCGGGGGATTCGGGTGAGGCTCCGAACTTCAGCAGCGGTAGAGGATCATAAATACTTCCCTGGCTGGGAAGTATTAGAATCCTCTAGAATATATGCTACAGAGGGCTTGTTCTGGTGCTGGTTAATGCTAGATTGACCCCGGGTTAACCTCATGGCCAGTCCGTGGAAATCTGCTGCCCATCAAAACTGCTACTACCCAAGAGGCCACCAAATAGAAGTTATAAGAGGAATGCTGATCAAGTCTGTTTTAAACAACTTCACTCAAATGACATAATCTGCAAAAACAATCAATATAAATCTTACAACAAAGCAATAAACTCATGTACATGCAGGTCATTCGTGTAATATGCGAGTAACAGAGAGACAATAAGAACAGGTAATCTCGGTGACATGTAGTGATACACTGCACAAAATATTGCTTCGTATTTGCATCTGGACAGACATAGAGTTCCACAGTGGAGACCTGACCTGGGTTTGGAAAGGAAAAGCTAAACTATCCCTGGAGCTCTCCAGGTGTCGCCTGCAACTCCTTCTGAACGAGAAGCACAGAGCGGCCTCTGCGCGTTAAACGACCCCCCGCCCGGCCCAGCACTCATAAAGAACTTCCACGTGGTAATTATTCCAGATCCATCTCCATCCTAACCGACTGACGCGGCACAATGAGGATGGATGGAGGGGCGCGGCGGCGAGGTGCAGGCCGCCCTGCTCCGTGAGCGCCCCAGCTGTTCGGCGAGCAGGGGCGTCGGCGGGACGGTGAGTAATTACATTATGCGGGAGCAGCGTTTTGTAAGTGAGCTGTGAATATGGGTCGCATGTAGAGACAGTACATCATGGAGCCGGTAACAGCTGAGGCGGTGCTGTGCCAAAAAAAAACAAGGGGGAGAATTTCCCCTGGTGACATCCTTTCGGTTCGGCACTCTTTACATTTTCGATGGCAATTTTACCTCACATTAGCAAGATGATGAATAACATCAGTTTGGGTTTTAATTACACCATTGTCTGAAGGTCAGGAGGATGCTTGCCTTGTACTGGTTAAAGTTGTGTAATGAAGTTTGCTGCTGTTACATGAACGCGACTGATGTTCCAACCGCAGCGCTGCAAATCAATCTAAGTTTTAAAAAAGTTACGCTTTACGTTTGGCACTGGCAATCCCTGGATGCAGCTTGCACTGCACTACATCTGTGACCTGACATGACCGACCCAGTGTAACCCAGTTCTGACCAGAGGAGGACTGGATCCCCTGTTTTCAAGGTTTTTCAAGGATCCCCTTTTTCACCGACATTTCCATCATTGCTCAGAAGCCCTTATCCAGAGCGACTTACAATCAGAAGTTACAGGGTCAGTCCCCCCCTGGAGCAATTTAGGGTTAAGTGTCTTGCTCAGGGACACAATGGTAGTAAGTGGGATTTGAACCCGGGTCTTCTGGTTCACAGGAGAGTGTCTTACCCACTAGGCTACTACCACCTAGTCATAGGCGAGTGTGTTACCACTAGGCTACTACCATCCCACCAACCCCTTTGGCTTTCTCACTAGGGGCCTTAAGCACTGTTCTAATGTGAGGCGCTACAAATAAGAAATTGAAATATTCCAATATTCCAAAATGAAATATTATTGTGGGAATTCATTTCATATTTGCATTTCATATGCAAAACACACGTAAACCATTTATTTATAAAGAACAATAAATTAACAATCCATCACAATTGTGACGCATTGAATGGTTCTGATGTAATTGGTCATGTATTTGTGATGAATAAGGAGGCGTGCTCCCCTTGTCTCTGTAGTTAGCATTGACTGTCACGCCCAGGTTTCGTGAAGATCCCCCAGCAGGTGTCCGCTGCCTGGACACTTGACAGCAGACGAGAGACAATGTAAGCATGGGAATGATCTGTTTTGACAGCCATCACTATGTCCCCGGCAGACAGCGTGGACCTGAGCAGGGCCGAGAGATTTCACACATGTTCCACAGGAGACCAAAAGCCCAGAAAGGAGCATCAGGCGTGACAAAAGGCGTACAGATGAGTCTAGACAGACACCCAACAAGTAGAAGTGTTTAGCATGGTCAAAAGTAGAAAAAAGTGTAGCCTGTCCCAGCAGGGAGAGTTCAGTGCGGCTCTGAGGGAGACCGCTTGGAAGAGGTCACGGTGAGATGTTGTGATCATGCCTTACTTGGAGCGATGTTGCTGAGATCTCACCGCGTGATACTGGAAGCAAATAGGAATTCATAAAGCGCCTCTGTGCTCAGGCTTGACGTATCCCAGACAAAATCACAGACGGAAGGGGGGAAGAAAAGGTAGCGGAGCGTGTCCAAAATGAGGAATGTTTGTTAAAAGCACAGCTCACTCTTGTCGTCGGATCATTCTTCATTCTTCGTCTTCCTCTTATCTCTCTAGCTGCAAGACAACCCGAGGAAAGGTTGTGCCCTGCTCCTGACTCGCCTGTCCGAGTCTAACGAAAGGGATTAGTTGTCACATGTGACACGCCACAGCACAGCACCGAGTGCATACAGTGAAATGTGGTCTCTGCATTAAACCCGCCCCCTGAGGGAGCAGTGGGCAGCCATGACAGGCATCCGGGGAGCAGTGTGTGGGGATGGTGATTTGCTCAGTGGCACCTCTGTGGCACCTTGGCGGCTCTGGTTCTTTTACCGCTAGGCCACCACTGCCCCATAAAACAAGAACGCAAGATTGAAAACCATCTTTAATGTCATTTGCATATCTGAAGGAAGTTGTGTGCACCCACAAAAAACGAGTATCTTTTTTGATTCAGATTCAGATAACTAGCGAGTTTATTCGATTTATTTATGTGACGTCTGAAGACACCTTTCACCCTACAATAGCAAACAACCCCCACTTTTAGTAGTGCACAGATGCTGCACTTAGCACCAATTTGAAAATCGCATGCACCCCCCCCGCCTTCTCCATATATACCACTACTCTCTGCCATAAGTGGGATGTGAAAACATCTTTTGACAAATGCATGTTGCGGAAAGTCTCAGACAGTGGAAGCATTGTGCTCTGATCGTTCTTACATGAATCAAAGCCCGGGAGAATTGAATAACATGCGCCGTTTGATCCGGTGTGCATTATGAAGTTATTCATAGAGCCTTGACTCATTTCCATATTGCTACCCATTGAGTGGCATTAGGGTGCCATTGGGTTGCTATGGTTGCCGAGATGGTCGGTGCAGAATAGGGATTCCATCCCACAGTAGCATCCCACAGTAGCCTCTAGGCAAGGTCAGTCTTTAAAGCAATTTCAGCCGTGGATCACTGTTATTCTGATGCATCTCCATCGTATCTCCATCAAGAAAACATATTAAACAGACAGACACACTATATTTCTGGCCTTTGTGTGTGCTGTAATTGTCTTAAGTACAGAAATCAGGCACAACGTGTCTCAACCTCTCAAAAGTCAAACAAAATCAAACAGCGGCCACGGTCCGCATCAAACCTCACGAACCCGGCTTCACACACAGTTGTTCTCCTAATGCATTCGGCTGATATTCCGAGGCCCTGGGGCCGTCCTCTCCACTGCACGTCGCAAACGAACCGGCTTAAACAAATCAACGCGCTGCCACATCACTGTCCTGCGTCCCGCTGCCACGTCCCCCCCGTGGCTCTGACGGCGAGGGGCGTGATGGATGTTTATTTTTGTCTGAACTGATTCACTACGCGGCGGCAGCGGCTCAATATCGGGAGGCTCCAGAGATGATTTATTCCTGGGCTGTACCTATTCGATTAGCCCCAGGCAGCCTGGGGGGCCAGCGGGGGCCACTCTGTCTGGATTGAAAGGACTTCTTGCCATGAGAGGTTTGGGGACACCTTTTTTCTTGACCCACCCCTCCCTCCCTGTTGCTGGGTCGAATAAACAGTAAGACCAGGGAGGCCAAGTGGCCTTCCATCTTCCCTTCCCAACAACTTCAGCAGTAAAAGCCCCCCATTCCGCCCCCCTCGCCTCGACTTTAGCTGCGTGGCCCTGCTTTGTGGGTTATCGTGCCAGCAATTACCCCGAGGAATACGAGGCTCCAGATGACGTTTGATGTACCCAACATTAAAGGATGGCACCACTATACCCCCACCAAAAAAAAAAAAAAAAAAACGGAACTTTTGTCTTGGAAATACTAACTCGTTAAATCCCAGCCATTAAAGTTGACATTTCAGGCGTCATTCCTCCATACTTTCTTCTTCCCTTTAATTAGTTATTGCATTATTTTACTTTAGCAGAGGCAAATTAGGGGCGCCGCTAAAACCGAGACAGCGTGACCGCTTATGAGGCTCGAATGAATGCACCCGCTGACGGTGCAATTACGTACGAACTCTTAGCAGGCCTTTTAACAACATTACAAATCGCGCGCGTTTGACAATTACAGACGCTGTTAATTAAGAGCGCAGCGCTTGATTAGCATTTTTACAGTAAATGAGGACAAATTAAATTACCCCCTAGTTGTGAGGCCCTCCTTTTCTGAAGCAAAGCGATGTCTTTTTGTCTCTTTTTTTTGGTCATTTTCCCGTGTTCGTAACGCCTTGGCGTCTGTTTCTGCGGCTCCACGCAGCTCTGACCCCCGGGAAGCCGGCAAACGCGCTCTCCATTACCGAGCTGGCCCTCGTCCTGCCTGTGGTCGGCTGCGCTTCAACTCCGAAATCTGCTCGCACATGCAGAAACCGGCACGGAGAGCGACATGCGGAGGTTTGGCACGGAGCCGCTGCAGCGAACAAACAGGCCCGGAGTGACCTGGACAGAGCCGGGGGAGGAAGCTCGAAAAAAAAAACCCAATTCTGTTAAGAAGCGCGTGAGGTAGAAAAGCATGTTCCGATATTGGGCTATCCTCAGAAAAGTGACTCCATCTCACCACCTCTTGGCCCATTTTTCCCACTGATGATGCCGAGTGAAAGTAAAGGCAGTAGAAGACTGCTCTTCCGGTGTGTATTTTAATAGGTTCCTGCTCGTGGCCCTCCCTGCTCAATCAGAGCTAAAGCTGTGGGCAACATCTTGCACGATCCTCGGGATTATATCTAAGGATTTATGGAGGAAAGCAGCTTTGTGTGAAATATCATCGTAGCTCAAGAGCTGTCTTGTAAATTATTAGATTGGGGAAGTTTAATGTCAGTCAGACAGCCAGGCGGAGCCTTTTTATCCCGCTGGAAACATATAATGGCGGTGCTTTTCAGAGGCAACTAACATTCAGGATAATCCTTTTTAGGAGAGACTTGTGTGAATCATACATTGTATATGGCACGCGGATCACTTTAATATGCTCAGCATCATTTTCACAGTCCAATAATAAAACGATTAAACCTCATTAAGCTATTAGCAAGAGACATTAGTGAATATTCGAGTCGGTGATTGTCATTAGTGACGTTCAAGCAGTTGTCTAGAGATATTGATTTATCTCGTATACGGCTATGCTATATATTGAAATATCTGCAAAAATTGACACGTTACCCTTTCAAAAACAGTTACATTTAAATTTACGTCTCAATTTATATACCGTCCAACGTCTATGGTTAAATTTATATCGCAATTTGATTAGAATGCCATATCGCACAGCCCTACGTCAGTCTTCTACTAGTGTGATTCACACATGTAAAGGGTTGAGATTAGAGGTCAGATACCAGGCAGCGATTGAGGTTGTGGGGGTCGGCCGTGTGTACCGTTATCTGAATCCCATGGGGGAAACAGCTGGAACATTCCGCACTTAGGAGCCTGGACATGGGTGCAGGTCACAAAGTTATAAAAGTGAACCCCACTGGTCACCGACCAACATTCCGGGGGAACAAACGTGTAATTAGTGAACAAGAGTGTCACAATTACTTACAAGTGAAATGCTTTTAATATGCATTACATAACTAATAACAGTATACATAATTAGATTGCACTTTGAAAAATTTTTTTTTCTTTCTCACGCGGGTAAAAGATTTTTCTTTTAACTTAAAAAAAAACAACCCCACTGAATATGCAAACCAAAGGCTTCACCAAAGCACTGTGACCCTTGCCAACATACCAAGACTACAAATAACGGAATTAGTTACAACAGCTTCTCGGCATTAGCATAATCTATGCCAGTAGCTCCAGAGAGCCACTTAAATCTTCTGCGCCTCAGATCTGCCTCTTAAATCAGACCTTCCTTTGTTGTCCAGATGACTCCCCAGTGCCGGATAACCCCCCTCTCCCACCCTCAGCTGCTACATCCGTGGGCCCAACTCACCCCAAAATGGGCGTCACCTGGTAGGAACCTTCAGACCTATAACTTATCCAGCCCTTCCCTGGCGACCCCCGTTTCAAAGGCCCCTTCCTCGGCAGCGTAAGAATTCCAGAGTTTTCCACCCCGCAGAGAGACGGGGCCTTCAAAGCCCCCCCCCCCCCCCCCCCCCCCCCCCCCGAAACCGTAAATTCTCCACCCCACGGCACGACCAACCTTTTGGCAGCAGTTCGCGCTGCTGATTACTGCATGTCTGCAGACCGTCTCGTTTCTCCGCTCCCCCCCGACCAAACACTCCCCGAAAAAAAAACCCTTCATTCGCATCTACCCTATAAACAAATGCAAACAGCAGGACCGGGGTGTCAAATGCTTTTTTCCCCTTCCCATGGAGGATGCAGCGGCTCCGCTGTTTGCTTGTTTGCCAGTCTGAGATTTAGGCCGGCCGCTTCACACGCGCGCGCCAAGCACGGGCAAATGAATCTGTAAGTCAACATTGCTGCGGGCAGATACCGGAGTCGACGGATTCACCGCGCATTCTTCATTTCAAAATGCACGCAGTACCTCAAACTAGCTGTTAAAGGACTGGAATGCAATTCAATAATTACTGTAATCGCCCAACAGTGTGGCAAAGAGCGAACGTGTCAGGCAGCGTTTTTTTTTTTTTTTTCCGGTTGCCTGGCGAGGCGCTGTTGTGTTAAGCCAACCCCCAGATGATTTTTTTATTTTTTTTTACTTCTACAGAACGTGAATGCATGTGGCATTTTCATTAGGCACAACCCACGGACAAGATCTAAAAGCGGCGAGACAAAAACAAGTGTCAAAAGCCACAAAAGCGCAACGTCTTCTGTTAGTCATCACAGCGAGCGAGACAAGAATGCTGCAATGGTACAGTAACACAAAGAGCCACCTTCATCTCGCTGTGAGTTGGCATGATGTCACCTCATGACTCCAGGCGGGTTTTTTTGTTTTTTTTTCCCAAGACCCTCCTTGCATGAGACATTCGGGCTGATTTGAGATAAGAAGTCGACTCCCCGCCACCGCCGGCCGCTGAGGAAGTCCATTTCCTGCACCACAACACCGAAACCCCGATAGCACCCTGATAGCAATTGTACAGAGCAAAATGTTCATGTTATGAACATTCATAAGAACATCAAGAAATTATTCCACCTTAAATGGACTCTTCACTTTACTAGCTTAACTTTACTGCCTGGGGGCAGTGGTGGCCTAGTGGTTAAGGAAGCGGCCCCGTAATCAGAAGGTTGCCGGTTCATTTACATTTACATTTACAGCATTTATCAGACGCCCTTATCCAGAGCAACTTATAATCAGTAGTTACAGGGACAGTCCCCCTGGAGCAACTTAGGGTTAAGTGTCTTGCTCAGGGACACAATGGTAGTAAGTGGGATTTGAACCTGGGTCTTCTGGTTCATAGACGAGTGTGTTACCCACTAGGCTACTACCACCCCGATCTGCCAAGGCACCCCTGAGGTGCCACTGAGCAAAGCACCGTCCCCACACACTGCTCCCTGGGTGCCTGTAATGGCTGCCCACTGCTCACTCAGGGTGATGGGTTAAATGCAGAGGACAAATTTCACTGTGTGCACTGTGTGCTGTGCTGCTGTGTATCACGTGTGACAATCACTTCACTTTCATAGCTGAAACAGTCTTCTGGGAGGATTTTAATTAATCTGTAACTAATACTGAATACCTGCATTTAGTTCCTATTTAGTCAGGTGCAGGTTTGGGGAAACGTGAACCATGCAAGGGTCCAGACCGAAGCCGGAACCCAGGGTACGTCACGGAATAAGGGCCCAGGTGCTAGTAAACCACCAAGGTCAACCCCGTCAGCTATTAGGTCATTTCCAGCCATTGTTCCTGGCTGGTCCTTCTGCAGCATGGCACTCCATTTCCCCCCATTCCCGGTCGCCTGTGCTCCTGATTTCCTGCTGATATGCAGCGGCAGGGAGTACAGGAACTGGGCGGGGGAAGCAGAAAACACCCAGCTAGACAAACAAGGGGGCCGGTTCCTTTTTCAGCATGCAATGCTGCTGCATAAACATCACGCTAACGCAATTAAAAGTCAAGACAAAGTAATTGTGCAGTGAACTGTCTCCTGCACACACACTCCTGCAGTGACGGATCGGCTTACACGGTTTCATTAAAAAAAGGGAAGAAAAAATGTACGGGTGGCAATATTAGAAAAGCGCAGAGGCACAAATCATTAATAGTTACATCTAAAAAGTCGCGCAAAAGAAAGAGGCAAATGAGAAAACGCTCAAGACGATCTGACGGGGGAATTGCGCCGATGAATATGTAACGGGCGCGGTTCCTGATTAAACCTCGCCCCAGCAGGAGCCATCGAGTCAGGATTAAAAATCATTTTCTTAATCCAGATGATCTTCAAGTAAAAGCATAAATTCAGGCGGCAAGACGCACCGCGCGCTCTCCTTCGACCATCTGTGGCACCGGCCCACGACGAGTCGCGGAAGGTCGCGGAAGGCTCCAAAGCCATTTATTCAGCGCCCTCTAATGAGTCCCCTGGGTCGGGATTAATCTCTCCGATACTTCTCTGTCCCCGACAACACCCCCACCGTCGCGGCTCCTCTGGAGAGCCAGACAAAGAGCGGAAGGAAGCGGCGCTTCCTGGAGAAGCCCGGCGGCCTTGCACGCTGCGGCCCGGGTCGCTGCTTGGCTGGCCCCGCTACGCGCCGCGCAATTACTGAGCCTGCATCAACATTAGCTTATTTCCATGCGGTTATTCCATCACCTCGAGAGGGTGCTTGCAATCTCAAGAAACAAATTTCCATGGACACCAGCGGCGAGTGGGCAAGGGGGAGGGGGGGGGGGGACCCCATTAATTGCATTATTTCAGGAGGACTGGACAATAATAAGGGTCCCCTTCTAATTAGCTGGCAACACGAGAGCGGCGTTTCCAGAGCGCCAGCGACGACAGCTGATTGACTGCGACACTGCAGTGGCGGGTGACATGCTTCACCCCCGGCGCCGTCTTCGGGGAGCGCTTGGCGGGACTCGGGGAGCCGCAGCAGATGGAGTGGATGCGAGCTGACAGCGGGCGCAGGACAGGAGCGATGTTCCATCGCATGCTTTTACACTCACGTTGTCCCGGAAAAAAAAAAAGAAAAACCCAGAGGCTCACAACGCGCCATGTTCTCGTTTCACCAGCAGGAGAGAGGCAGAAAAGGAGCAAGGCAGGGAGACCAAAGTCATGTAAGAAACCAAAATGACCAAAAAGACTTCCTAAGGACTAAATGTTGAAAGCAAATTGAATCAGAGTATGAACGCATGCAAAGAATTTCATTCCAGTTGATGGTGTCTCTCAAGCACAACAGTATAAAACAAAGTCTAATATCTTACGTACAGCAAAACACGACAATGGTGCCGGTGGCATTCTGGTGCTGGTTCCAAAAATATAAAAGCTCTCCAGATTTATTTTCACTGAGAAATGGAATAGGTGCCGGTGCCACTAATTTGGTTACTGCTTTGTGTAACTGGTGAGGATTTTTATATGTGGTTGCAATGTTGCCACCCAACCCCCGCCATCCGCTGGCTCCCATCACCAGCCAAGCTCCGGCACCAGCACCTGTGCACTGGGTTTAAAAGGGTTAATGCAGGATAACAATCAAGTCTCTTCTAGCTGGTTTTGGTGTTTTAAGTGCAACATCATGTATTCTGTGCCCCGTGTCACGTGTGCAGCTCGTTTCCTGTCAACCAGTGCAACCATAGTGCAAACATAGTGCACTGGGAGTACCGTGGCACACACCCATGGGTTGTCACTTTGCTCCGGCTTGGCATCACTTGTTGCTCTGGCTGATCTAATCTTGGTCTCCGAGGGCACGCCCTACTTTGCAAGATCATTTTCTCCTTCTCCCTTTCTCCCTGACTGTGTCTGCACACCAGATAATGTCCATGTCTCATTGTGGCATTTCGATAATAGTCCGGTTTCATTTACTTAAACTGTCACTTTTGTTTGCGCAGTGTAGGGTAAACTTGTAAAAATTCGAATCAGAATTTCCATGTTACAGCAGGAAAAAATGTGGAAAATGCACCATGTTTGGTTAAAAACAGCACAGTCAACTATGCGCATAAGCAGACGCTTATTAGCATACGTTTAACAGTTGTCGTGTTCAGCCCGTGTCTGACTGTCGTGTTGAGTTTATGCAGGAATCCATGGACTGCGCGTGCAGCAAGGAGCTGTCCCCATGACAGAATGACACGGATGTGTACGGAACAGGGACGAGAATCCAGCACTCCGGCAGGGGGGAGCTGGGCGGCCCTGGAATTTTATCACTTTAAATGAATAAAAAAAAAAAAAAAAAAACAACTCTGAGAGAACAGGATGCACTCGCAAAACTCTCCCGGTTTTGGCGTGAAATCCAGGGAAAGAAACAAACAAAAAAAAACGCCCGTAGCTGTGGGCAGGAGTTGAGGGCGTGTTATCTCAACTATTTAATAAAGTGGAGCTTTTTATAGTCCGTCTGTGGATTGTGACACAAAGGCCTGCCTGCATTCTCTCTGTTTCTATAGAACACGTACGCCCCCCCCCCCCTCCTTTTATTTTTACAGCGCACAACAGACACGGCTGGTTTGCAGCCGACACAGCTGGGATGGTTGACTGTGTGTGTGTGTGTGTGTGCGCGCACGCGAAGGTTCACATTTCAGCGCTCTGATCGTCCGAACTCCCACCCACACGCCCCACTGCTCTCGCCCCGCACATTGATTTCTATAAATGGAACACTGATTGTGCACAAAGTTCAGGACAGGGTGCCCAGAAACTCCACCCGGCTGTTCGAAACACCCACCCCGCCCCACAGACCCTCAACACCCCCGCCCACCCTGTCTGTTTCCACACTGCTCTTTCCGCTCACACACAAAGCACACACTTCCTTCGGGGGCCCGCAACGGCGGAAATTCTCCCTCAATGCTTTTTACAAGCTTACGTCTTCATCAGTAGAAAAGTTCCATCTTTTAGAACTAGGATATTTCCCATTGTAGCTGTAGCTACCAGCTACTAGCCAACTCCTCATACGGAACGCAGCCGTGCATAATGTCACAGGATTTTTTCATTTCATTGGCACGACTCAAGGTGTAGCATAAACTGACATCTTTTTCTACGTTTCCTGTGATGGAAAAAAAAAATGTGATGTACCCCAACATACATGTTTTCTGCGGGGTGGCTTATTCTTCATCCAACATCCAACTGAACATTTGTCGGGCCTTGTGTTTCACATTGTGAATCATTAAGAATGATGGGCTCTGTTGAATTGTTCTGTGTTGCTTATTACATTGTGTGTGTGTTACATACGCCAAACCTTATTCTGAAATATCAATGAAACGGTATAAATGAAGCCCACAGCTATCGTATTACGTTTTATACCGTTCCCTCGCAAGGGCGTCTATGCCTTAGAGGGAGTGACATTCAACAAGGGAACCTGTCCGACCGGAGAAATAGGTCAACTGCACGTGGACATGTGCGCTTCCCAGGGCGAACAGCCACTAGTGCCGCTCCACCAAATCTCCCGGGCCGAGCCAGGCACGCCGACACAAACCGGGGAGCTGATTTCGCAGCCCAGACATGCAAAAGCTCCCCCCTCTGATCTGCCGTTAACGCGGCACGACGCGACTCCATGCCGGATATCAAACGCCTCCCTGCCCTCCCCTCGCCAGGCTGCTTTCAAGGACTCATCGGCAGATGAAGCGCCGGCGTTGGTTGAAGGGGGAAAAACATGCCGTAAACAAACACTAATTGGTAGCTAATTTTGGTAGTTCTTGCTTCGCCGACTTATCGCCCTCGGGCTGGAATGAATCATTTATCCGAGTTTGCTCGCTTCCTCCGTCGTCCAACTTTCTCGGGCCCTCGTCGGAACCGTACGCAAGTAGCCACCGCTTTCTCGTGGTTCTGTTTTCAACAGGCCGCGGTCTGGCAGCCGGCCTCCCGTCCCAGTCGCCAAAGGTTTTAGATAAAAGAGGAGGCGGGCGGGGGGCTGGGCGCGTCCACGTCCACCCGTCCGTACAGGAAAGAGGGCCAATCTCAGAAGGAGGAACGGCGGGGAGTTAACGGCCTGCTCAGAAGACCGGCCGCCGTCCACCTACACACACTCCACACGAATGACGCACAGCCAGCGGTGTGAGGAGCACCGCCGGCTCCCGCCACTCCGACCACGCGGCCTCTTCTATTACCGGTGATCAAATATTCATAACGCCACGCCGTTTTTTTCCTTTTTTTTCCCGCCCCTTTCCATTCTGCAAACTCCTGCTGAATAGCATCACGCAGCAGGACAAGCGCTTGAACAATTCCTGCCCCCCCTATCTAGTTTGAAATGCTAAATATTTCATGAATACAAATTTGCAAAACATAAGATGGACTTGATGTTTAATATTTTATTCCTTTTTGCTATGTGCTTCTATGTTTATGTATATTATATGCTGTTTATTGGTGCAGAAAAAAAGATGGGGTCGAGGGGTACGAGAGAAAGATTTGCGAGGCGTGCTCACTGTGTCGTGCAGAGCATCCCGACGTGCAGGAACCCGCTCGGCCGCCCCTGGCCTGCTGTCAACCGGCAATGATCCACACCGGGGCCACGCGAACGCGGACTGATGTGGATGGATGAGGGGAGGGGGGGTTAGAAATGTCATTGCTGTGAAGGGCCTGTTAAATGGCAGCCCGCGCCCGACTCGAGGTATTTCCAGCCGCCCATGTGGTCCCCGTCTTTCCAGATCTGTCATCGCAGCGGAGACGTGCTGCCCCAGGAGAGGACCTGCCGATGCCTCGGGCTGGCGAGGGGTAACCTCGCTTCCACCTCTTCCTCACCCACTTCCCTCTCTCTCTCTCTCTCTCTGTCACAATCTATCTCTCTCTCTCCCTCTGTGTCTTAATCTCTCTCGCTCTCTCTCTCTCTCTCTCTCACTCTATTCAGCCCACAAGCCCTTGGGCCATGGAGAGCGTCTGTTCTCAGCCTGTCAGTACGGGCCATTACAGCGGAGCACCGCGCTGGCACAGACCCTCGCGCCGAGCCCCAGCTGCCAGCTCACGCTCAGGCACAGGGCAGAGGTGCGACACCTCACAACACACACAAACACACACACACACACACACCTCGACTCTGCTCTCCTGGTACTAAACTCTGGGACCTTCTGTCACTTTAATCACCTCTTTTAATGCGTAACTATTATTAGAGTTGCCCCCAGCGGTGCGGCCACGGTCCACCGCTGCAAGAAATAATTTCAATTCAACCAGCCCTCAAAATGATCTGGCGCCAAATACCGATCAATGCGCTACAGTGGAATTAACAAGAATTCAACTCAAAGGTTCTTACTGAAGCACCCGAATCCCGGACGTCTCCCCGCGACAGATGGAGGCTGCGTCTGTGGCCCGAGCCCCCCACCTCTCCCCTCGGCCTCCTGCTTGGGCAGCACGGTGACCCGAGCCTGTGGACTTAAGGAAGGGACAGCCGTGTGTCCATGTGTGCTGCCCAGCAATTATCCGTCCCCCCCCGGATTAAGACATATCATACATTTTGAACAAAGACAGCAATATTAGAGTGTAATGTCAGCGCTTTTCCTTAAGAGGATCAGGCCCGGCGGTGCGCCAGCCACGGCGACTTCTCCCGGGCTGCATCTTGAGACAGATAAGGCCTCGGCTTTTGTCAAGGAGATGCTGTTTTGTCTTAATCTCTTCAGGAAAGGAGGCCTTGCGGGAATAGTCCTGATAATATGCAATCTGGTCTGCGCTCACTGGATTATGTATTCAACATATATAGTTTTCCGCTACTTTATAAGACCAGGGTAAATCTTGGAGGCTTAAATCCTGACCTGTTTTTGTATCACATTTCAGAGGATAAAGAAATCAGCTCCTCGTGAATTGCAAATGATTAAAAAAAATCTTGTATTTTTCTGATCCGTGTGCATCTCCAAACGGAAAACAGTCCTGCACCATTTACTATACCATCACCATGCTGGATAAACCAAAAGCAAAGAAACCTACTTCTTAATTTTTTGGTCTAAATGACCCAATTAAGGGAGAAACTTTTTTTTTCGCATAATTTTATTTCATATTCAAAACCATCTGAATATGTATGATCATTTATTATTCTTTCTTTACCGGACACCCAACATAAACATCACTTGAAAAATCAACATTATTCTAATCCACGTAGAACGTTAAATGAATTGTTATTGAACACCATGCTAATTTGACTGTAATGATGACTAATTGAGACACTATCTGAATGCAGATTCAGTAACAAGTTCTTTAAGAAAATCTTCAAAATTTTTTTTTTTGGTTGTTTATTTGAATGCATTGAACTTCATTAATAAGAAAAAAGATTATGGCTGTGACAATTTTAGTTTTAAATACTATGGCAAGCATTAGCCTATTGAAATAATCATGACTAATCGTAATCGTAATAAATTCTTTGCAAATTATGTTTAATAGTTAATTCATTTGTCTAGAAAAGATGTATAATGTTTCATTCTGAAATATTAGAAAGACAGGCTGCAAGAGAGAGGAATGAATTTCTCCACCAAGAGGCATGAATTGCCACGCCACGGGGTTTAACTGTCATAAATTCCCCATTTTAGCAGCAGAGGTCTGCGGCAGGTCCTAATCGATATGAAATAAGATTCGGGGGAACTCGGGTGTCATGTTTTAGTGCCTGGGTAGATTGTCACTAAATCTCTCTGTGCTGATCCTTTCCTTCACGGCTTTTTTTCCCCCTCTCCTCTCTCTCGCTCCCTCTCCCTCTTTCCCTCCCTTTTTCTTTACCTCAGAATCTAAAGTAGCATTCAACAAATCGGTTTTCTGCGTGTTCCAGTTTAACCGCACAAAGCGGCCAATAGCAGCACGCGCCTGTGGAGCATGGTGGGGGGAAAGTACAGGAAGAACGGCCAACGCCCGTTGGAGTGATTGCCGTTGAGCCGGTCTGTTTCCCCGTGCTGAGCTCATGGGTGGACGTGGTCTTCAAAGCCATTTTTCTGGTGCGCCGCTTCCTCTGGGTCGGCTTCCTGCGTCCCCCTGTCCACCCGGGGAGCAAGTTGATCTCACTGAGATGGCATCTACCATGGCCGCTTCCTGCAGCGCTGGAAACTCTGAGAAGCAGGAGGACACACACACACACACACACACACACACACCTCTTGCCAGGACACGGTCTCCACAGCGACGAGCGCTACCGCGGGTATTGTGCACTAATAGCAGCGTGGTACGTATTCATGTCAGATGACGGGGCGCGTCACTCGGAGTGGCGTGCAGGTGCACTAGCCGGGGAAGTGGATCTGAACAGGCGAGCCTGAAAGATCACGGTGTTGGGAGGGGGGTCCAATTCCACAGCGTTTTGCGACCCCGGTGAAAAACATGCCAGGTGATAGATTGCGCTTCCGAAAGGCGAGTTCGCGAGTGCGCTCGTCGGGGAAAGGTCAGCGCTGACACCTCGGCCTCCCCGACAGAGACACAATCCAGTCGACTCCCGCATCTCTCCAGCTTTTTTTGTTGGCGGAGTGATATTCCCGGCATGCTCCCGCCGCGAGAAGGTCATCTCTAGCCTCCAGCAGATCAGGAGTTGGCACAGAAGACCCCTGCCTGATTCGCAGGCAGTGCGCGAAAGGTCTCGTCCTGTGTGGGTTAATTGTGAATATGCCGCTGTATCGCTGGCTCGCCTCAGACAATATTGTCAAGCAAGTCAGGACCCAGACACGACAACCCCTGGCCTCGTGGGAGGGAGGGAGCGAAGGAAAAGGTCTTCCTTTCTTGACTGAGAAGAAACACTCCAGTCAGTAGGTTAAATATATCTAAAGAGAGTGGATCAGCGAGGCTGGCAGTGTGAACTGCTGTGTTCAGAAGATGGCATAAAGGCCCAGGGTGAGAGGGGACTGGAATTAGCCTGTTTAGATGCAGCGGCTGCTGCAAAAGAGAAAGACGTTCTCATCAAGTCCTTCGCTATTCGAGACGTACATGTTAAGGTGGGACTGCATTATGAATTATATAAAGCCGTGATCTCCACTCGCACCTGAGCAAAGATGAGTGGCAATTCAAAGGCTTTTCAGTTGGCATGCGCAGCACATGAAATTGAGCGGAGACCCATTCCCCAAACTGACCGATGAACTTAGGCATTGTGCCAGGAATAACTTGGAAAAAGTAGTAGTTGAAGTATACATTTTAAAAATGACATGTATGCTGTTACATTAAATCTTTAAAATGTACTTTCAGTAGTTTAGGAGTAACTTTAAGAGCTGTGCCGCCCACTGTCAATCCAAATGATTAAATTAAGACTATAACAGACAAAGTGCTTGGGGTTTGTTCACTAATGTCACATAAAGCACATGTTTAGGATTTGCAGAAATATATAGATCGAAACAAAACACAACTACTTACTAATTATCTGCTAGGTGACTGTCCTTTTTTTTTTTTGCTAGATTGTAAATATTTCTGAAAACTATTTTTTTTTTTCATAATGGGAAGGGCCAAAAATGATGACCGGCAGCTGTCACACACCCTCCTGGATTATTTACATTAATTTATGCTATTTAACTGACGCCCTTATCCAGAACGCCTTAGAATCAGTAGTCACAGGGACAGTCCTTGCTCAGAGACACATTGGGAGTAAGTGGGGTTTGAGTGTGTTCACTAGGCTACTACCACCCTAGGATGATCCTGTCAATATGTCACACTCACTCGTCCATTCCATTTATGTCCATTTTAACGGACATAATTCCTATTCCATTTATGTCCATTTTAATTGGCTGTCAGACATTTACATTTACAGCCTTTATCAGACGCCCTTATCCAGAGCGACTTACAATCAGTAGTTACAGGGACAGTCCCCCCCTGGAGCAACTTAGGGTTAAGTGTCCTGCTCAGGGACACAATGGTAGTAAGTGGGATCTTTTGACTAACAGGCTAACTAATAAACATGACATTTGCAAAAACCCTAATCTGAATTGTGTAGCAACGTTACTCTATTAATCTTAACGCGTTTACACTCTATTTGAATAAGGACATCAACAGTAACTGAGTCTATAATGATACTGTACGCAGCAGTAGATTATGCACTGACTGTAGTCACCACAGGAGCATCCACCAGTCCAGAACATAAACCTCCCACCCCAACCGAGTCGCCTGTCACGGGGCTCGGCTCACACTGCGTTAATAATAACAGACCTGTCCGTGGCGAAAACGAGAGGGAAATGAACTCTCTCTCAGCACTGTGATGACGGCGCGTCGTGCACGGCAGCCACACTTTCCGACAGACGCTGCTTTATTTTCAGTCTGCCGAGCACGGCTCCCTTTGCAATTTAAGTGTCAGATGGATGGGGCGTCACAGCGTTTTTTTTTGTTTTTTTTTTCCCCGTGGCCTGTGGAATTGGAGTCCTCGGTGACAGGGTGACGGCAGAGTGCGGCCCCTCAAAAGTGAGCCGGTGCCAGTGAACGGCCCACGCAGAAGACAACGCCATTGATTACTGCACTCTGACAAAGGGGCCATAAACCCTTTGTCTGATGCCACTATCGGTGACAGGGTTTTGCAGGCCACAGGCCCCCTGTGGCAGCAATTAGCGGTGGCACAGTTTCATTAAGGCGTCAGCTTCTCCCTCCTACCCAAACACCACCGCGTTTTTTTTTTTTTTTACAAAAACCTGGCATACGTCAGGACATCTATCCATGGCTTCAGCTAAGGCAAAACATAATTACCGAGGCAATGCACAGCCTGACACTGACTTAAGTTGCATATGAGCCACTAGCCGCCTGCTAGGATAGGCAGCGCGGCGCGGGTGTTGGTTCCGCCGTGGTTTTTATTTAAAAGTGTCGATATCAGCAAAAGCAATGCAAAAAAGCTACTGCTGAACGGGACACTTCGCCGAACATGTCAAGATCACTGTCGCCACTACACAACTTCAACAATGGCTTCATTATAAAAAAAAACAGAAGGGAGCAAAAGACTGCTTTGTGTGATAAATGCGTCGTGTGAAAATGACGTCAAAAGAACCTGCAAACTGCCACTTCAAGTGATATTTGGTCACCAAACATGTCATAACTGAGACATATTCACACAAACTGTATATGCTGAGCAGACTGATGAGCATGGACGTTAAGAGAACAGATCTGCAGAAGGATGGGGCTGAGCATTAATGTTTGGAATGTGAACACAGCCATGCTCCTCCACAGACATCACACCAAGCCTCACAGAGAAACACAACTGCGAATGGGGAGGGTTTTTCCAGGATCTTCTCCAACCAAGAGCTTAAGAGCAGGATTTGGATCAGAAAGCAACAGCAAAGAAGAAACGACAGAATGGTAGAAGAAAGCTTTTATGTGAGGAAACTGCGCAGCCTCTAAATCCCAGCCAGAGAGAGCCCAAAACGATGCCTATCTGCGTCTCATCCTGACGCCTTGCTGGGAGTCTTAAGCAGTAAAGCGCCATACATCACACCACTGGAGACAGAATGAAGAGATGAAGGTTACATGGGGCTAAATTGTACCAGCAGAACGGGTGAGGCGAGGCATGGGGGAGGCAGGCTAAAAAGAGTCTGCCGATAGAGTGGCCGACTTGCAAATGTTTGTCACGTCCCGGTATCCGGCCCCTGAATTATTTATCCAGTCGTGTGCCTGTGTATACGCTGCACCTCCAACCCTCCAAGCCACACCCCTGGAGCAGTCAGAATGACTCCCGCTGTTTGATGTTGCCTCTGCTCCGGTGACTAAAGAGGGGATGTAAAGGGGTCCATGGCTGGGGTCTGACTCTGCATTACTATTAGCCCCTGAAAGACCTCACTATTCAACTACAGCAAAAAAAAAAAAAACTCCATGGCGGCCCTGGGACAACTCACACGTACTTGTAAGCAACCTTTACGAATCCATCTTCCCGGGTTGTAGCAAACATATGCAACAACAACCACTGGATTTCAGAAAAGTTGTTCTGTATGCTTGGAGAGTTCAAACATAACCTGCAGGTCTAGAGAAAGAAGAGGTGTTATTATGTTTTGAAGGCCAGTACTGCCAGGTCAGTAGTGGGGACAGCAACGGGAGCTGTTTTGGGGGTGCAGTGGTGTGAGGCAAATGAGAAAAGATAATGACCCAGTTCATACCCTTTTATGCCACGCTAGTCAAAAGCTCCAACCCCAAGAGAGCAGAATTAATTACTTTTGGGGCAAGACGTTAGCACCTGGAAATCTGTGGACCGATGTGTTTTCTAAGCAAAGGAAACCTCGTTGCTAATGCGCTCGATTGAATTTCTGCATTATCGTTACTGTTCCACCAACTGCTAGCTGGGAGGATGGTTGCTAAGCCCGGAGCAGGACTGGGAATGGGGGAGGGAGTGATGGCGGCAGCAGCCGCAATGTTATTGCTGAGCTGGAAGGCCCCTCCTGGGCCTGTCCCTGTTAATGCAGCGCCTCTGGACAAGCCTGGGGCTCAGCGGCTCCAGCAGCTTGCCGAATCTGCCTTCCTATTTCCCTGACTGCCATCTCCACTTCCACCGAGTCTCTCCTTTCCTGTTCGCCTTTCCACTCACCTTCCACCTTCAACAAACCAACCTCACCTTAACCCAGCCTTTTTCCAGGTGGGATACCTTGTTGCCCCTCTAGACGCCATCCAACAATCATGTCCTACGACCTCTTCCAAAGATGTGGAAATGCTTATCACTTCTGCCTTGGTGCAACTAACGCAGATGAAAATGTCCTTGTTTGAGATGCTTTGTTTTCATCCTCATTGCCAGGATTATGTGGGATTAGGAACACAACTTGCAGAACAAGAGGGAAACAAGGCGCTTTCCCTCATCCAAGTGGTACCACACAGCGTGCCTCGGTGCTGATCTAAAGTGCAAGGGATTTGGCCAATTTGCCTTCAATTGGATTTTGCCCATTGGAGATTTGGCTCGTTTATCTTGTTCGAGGGCTTATTTCATGCGGCGGGCTTCTCGTCGAACCTCACGAAGCCTTGTTTTATTGCTCTGTTGACTGTGCTGGTCTCATTACCACGGCAGCAGTCTTCAGACTGGCCGTCGCACCGGTGGGGACAGAGTTTTGTGCACAACACGCTGTGCCAGCAGCGTAACCCTGCGTCCCAAGTTCGGACCTGCATCTATTCCTTCCCTCCGCATTCCACCACTCCCTTGATAAATGATGCCACTGATCTCGAGGGCACGGTACTGACATAGCAAGGAGGCCTATGAATGTTTCGATAACTATGCAGACTTCTGTCGAGGTATGTGGCAAATTTTTCCTGCTGCAAAAAGCCCAGTAGAAGTAAAAGTGAGCATGCGTCACGGACGCCCTTCCTTCACCTATCGTACTACCATCGTGATAGTCACAGAGACACAAAAAGGCCTGTCCTGCTTTTAGGAACCTCATTCTGCTTCCTTGTTATATCCAGTTGAGTCCTTAAAAGGGTTGACTGGCCAATGTTAAGTGAGGTTAAGAGCACGCTTAAAATTAGAGCAAACCTCAGGAGAATTCTGCCTTGTTCCTTACAAAGGCTCCCCAGCACATTCCCTTATAAATGGATGGCATACAAACAGCGGCTCATCAATCAAGGGCAGATGAAATATGGGGTGCAGAGGAGCTGACCTAGCCCTGGGGTCTTTCATAAATCCATAAATAGTCAGTTACACCGAGAAGAAAGTATGGCCAAAAAAGTAGGCAATCCAACACTGGTGACAAGGAAATGTGTCCAGCTCTACCTACTGCAAAAAGTGACGTCCTCTGCCTAAAAGTAACTACTCTGATGTTGTCCAGGTTGTCCTTCAGAAACTGTTTCAGATAAGGTCAAATAAGGCTTTCTGGTTTATCCCTTTATTTGACACCTACCTACACCCTTTACCTTTCACCTTTAGATCCACGCAAGGTCCTTTAGGCCTCCATCTCTGTCCTTACAAATATATTTTCCTCTCTACATATAGTTTGTAGAGCTCATCCTACTGGTCATATGCATACGTCCTCGTTCTACACATGTGTCAGACAAACCAACCTGCACCTCCAACCTGACTGAATATAAGTGCTGATAGATGTTTTCAGTCTTTTTAATCATGCGATGATCGCCGGTTCTGCTCCTCCCACTCCTGACACCATCCTTCTTAAGTTGTGAGTTTCTGACTGTGCATCACGAGTCCTTAGCTGCGTTGAAGTAGAAAAATGCTTCAGATAAATGAATAAATACGATAAAGGCATGTAAAGTGTCTTAATTATCTTTATGCATTTTTCAAGAACTCTATTAAAACACATGAGATGGCCTATTCAGCAAAAACAGGACTATTCAAGCCATTCTACTGCATATTTACTGTAGCAATATACTTTAAGTATACTTCTCAAGGGCACAACAGCCCTATCCCTCCTGGCAACCTGCTGTTCACACAGCCAATTCCCTATTTGGTTTCCCCCCATTAGTGCCTGTGGCGCCTAAACCCCACGCTTTCATCTCCCGCAGCTAAATGCACACAGATTGATCCTCCTGGCTCAGCTCCGAGGACAGTTATGATAATTATGATAATGCTAATGATGAAATGTAATGGCCAATGAAATATTTAGATGCTCCCTGCCTTTGAACACATATTTGAGAATATTCCAGAGTGTCCCAGAGGTCTCCTCCAGCTTCCTCATTGGTGGACAGCCCTTCAAGCAACACCTTTTCAGCATGTTTTTTTTTTTAAATGCCTCGCTGTGAACTTTAATTAGTCAAAAATTCAAATCATTCAAATATTCACCTGCACATAATATAAAAAGTTGCCTTTTCTGCAACAGGCAGAGTTTGAGAGTCACACATAAGAACAAAAGATCCTTGCTGGCGGTTTTAAGCTTATTGCCCCACATCCAGCACCTCTGACAATTCCAACGGCCGCCTAATAATAGTGAGCTTCCTTTCATTTTTAAAGAAGCAATATTTACACCCCTCATGTGAATTCGGGGCTGCCGTGCCCAAATTGACTGTGCAGCATTTAAGCCCGGACACTGGCACCTGAAACAATGATATTTAACAAGGTAAGCAACTGACCCCGATATTGATTAATCCTCCTGCCTCCCTCCATGGACTCTGCATGGCCCACAGAGACTCCTTAGACTTTAATGATATTTCATAGTTTTTTCATTTTCAACATATAACTGCTTCCTATGCAGTGTTGGTTGCCTGGTGCATCGTTAAAGCCATTCATAAAATGCATAAAATAACACCGAAACGCTATTTGTAGTGGTTGTTTTATTATAAAACTCTTTTCATCATCTATATTTGGATAAAGACTGGTGCCGCTGAGGTTCTTGTGGGAAAAATAATTACTGGAGCTACAAAGGCAAAGTACTGGGAGGGTTCTTGTTTCTAAATGAACTGTGTTTCATAATCCATTCTCCTCCCGTAGTTCGGAGCACAGACCTTCGCTGCAATGCTAGTGCGCAAAGGAAGAGCAAGGAGCCCAGAACAAGAAAAGCCGAGCCATTGTTCCGTTTCTCGGTTAGGTTCGAGCCAAGCAGAGTGCAGGCATTTCCTGGCTTCCCTGCACTGTGGGACCCTGGAGAGCTGACAAGTTCAATGCGACTCCATGCTGATAGGACTAATGCCATTAAATCCATCCACCTCACGGCTCCTCCCGGAACGCCGGCGCTCAGTGGAAAAGGGAGCAGGGAAGCAAACAACAACGCAATGGTGGCGTTGTGCAAAGCTGCTGCTTGAACGTCTTTCTTTAAATACTTTCTGCCTCCACAGGGCTGGTTCTGATGGCTTGTCTTTTGGCTTGTCCTTTCTCAGTCTGTCTGACGTTGGAGAAAAACAGGCAAATGCGATGACAAATGCCACAAACGTACGCTAATGGCCCGGGTGAAAATTTCTGAGAGGCAACGCTAAGCCGCGAATTTCATCAGTCGGCATCAAACGCTTCATCATCCCGCAGCTACAGACAAGGCTGCACGGACCAGTTGGCCCTTCTCAGTCCTCAATTAATATGACTAATAAAGGTCCCTTCAAAACCCTCCACTTTTGCATGCTTTGCAGTAAACACTGGCAGGAAAATGTGCGGGAAGTAATTAGAACCTCGTTCAAAACAAACGGGAAAAAAAAAAAAAACGTAGTGCGAATGCGCGTCTTCCGTTTAGTGCTGACATGAACAAAATCACAGGGATTAACAGGGGGTGTCAGTGCTTGACAGGGATGGGATGAAACATCTCTAATAATCTCCTGCGCTATCTGGAGCGACTACCATGGCACCACCGGCGAGGCCCGGCCCCCTTTTAAAAAAGACTCGCGAACGTCTGGGGCCATTTTACAGCTTCCTTTGATGAAACAATGGCTTTTGCTTGTAATTAGGGCACACGAACATCAGAGGGAGGAAAAAAACACACACACACACTCACACACACACACACACACACACACAAGTGAAGTCGAAGTACGCGCAGGCACTGCTAATGACCCGGTGGAGGGCCGTGATGAATCCGCAGACCTCCGCAGATGCAGGCCGGCGCTCATGGAAACATTCGCCCGTGGTCATACACGAGAAGCAGGGCAAAGACTGGCAGACAGCAACACAGCCATCTGCTCCGAGTGTGTCACCTGGCCCTCGTGTTAAGTTAAAAAAAAAACTAAGATGTCAGCAAAGGACTTTTTTTTTTTTTTTTTTTAAAGACTCATTTTCCATGGCCGAAGGAGTTTACCTCGCTGTAAGCATCCTTGAAATTAGGCCACCGTTAGCCCTTTGTGGATTAATTAGTCATTTTCCACACTCACACACACACACACACCCCACCCGTGCTGGGATGACAGTCACTTGCAAAGGAGTTTAGCTCGGGTAAACAGAAGTGAGCCCTTTATGGGGACCTAATCACCCCTGAGCCGGTTTACTTTGCCAGGCGCATTTACGAAGCGTGGTGGAGCAGCGGACTTCTCCCACATTTCGCTCGGCGAGCGGTTCGCCTGGGTCGCCCGGGCGGCAGGGCCCTCGCTGATTCACTCCTCCCCCAACTGAAGGAGAGTCTGGCTTCAATGACTGCCTGGCCGCCAGCTCAGCATCTTTCATGGTGGTGCGAAACTGGTTGGTAAAAAGCCGGCACACGCTCGCCGCTCTCCAGGCCAGCTAGGCCGGAAATCGCTCCTTCCTTCTCTTTTCAAACAACTTCCCATATAATACAAATCAAACCAAGAATTAATTAGCTATTTGTGAATGAACACACGTGGAGATGGTTTGGGGTGAACTGGACCGCAGAGTGAAGGCAAAGGGGCCAACAAGTGCTAAACACCTCTGGGAACTCCTTCAAGACTGTTGGAAAAGCCTTTCAGGTGACGACCTCTTGAAGCTCATCGAGAGAATGCCAAGAGTGTGTAAAGCAGAAATCAGAGCAAAGGGCGGCTATTTTGAAGAAACTAGAATATAAAACATGTTTTCAGTTATTTCACCTTTTTTTGTTAAGTACATAACTCCACATGTGTTCATTCATAGTTTTGATGCCGTCAGTGAGAATCTACCAATATAAAAGGTCATGAGAATAAAGAAAACATATTGAATGAGAATGTGTGTCCAAACTTTTGGCCTGTACTGTATAGTAGTAACACATTTAATATGTGTAATAGACACTAAAAATGTAGTGTGTGTGTGTGTGTGTGTGTGTGTGTGTGTGTGTGTGTGCTTGTCTGTGCACAAAAAACCCCAAAAGACTTGTTAGTTATTATTGATAAGAATGATTTTGAGCGAACAAGCTTGTTGCACGCATGATAATATTAGGGTGAGAGCAGAAAATAGCAAAAAAGGAGCCAGGGCCCAGAAAGTTAACGCTGATTCGATGTGACCCGAATCGTCCTGAAATTCTTTTAACAAGCAGGACGTGCATTGAGGAGAAGAAAAAAAAAAGACTTTTGGACGGATGAGCGTTTGATGTGAGCAGGGACAAACAGGAACGTGCTGTCTGGATGCTGGTAAGAACGAGGATCTGCTCTGCTCCAGGACCTTCTCCAGGTCAGGGAACGGAGTGAGTGGGAAGTTGGGAAGAAGCCGACATGCACTAATGAGCCACCAATGGGCCTAATATTGCACAGGCTACGTGCATTATTATTGTTTCAGCTCTTTTTTTTTTTTTTTTTTCTGGCCGGGTTTAGGAGATTCAATTTTATTCTCCACTGATTTGAGGAGATGAAGTCTCGTCCCCGGGGGCACAATTAAAGGCACCAGACCCGCATTTTGGAGAAGGTCTGGCAGGCCAGCAGCAGCCAACAGGCTAAGGGGCAACGAGGAATGTTGCAAAATGTCCACAGTTGCATTCAATCCAGGGTGGGGGGGGGCGTTGAGGAGGAGGGAAATCCCCAAACATTGTTCCCCCGATCCTGCTTTTACTTCTCATGAGCACGATTTTATAATGGGAAGCTTTCAAAAGTCTAGGGGTGCAAAAAAAAAAAAATAATAATTTTAAAAAAAGAAGCAGGCCATTCGTTATGTTTTTAAATGATTTTAAAGGACGTTTGTGGGGGAGAAAACCTCTTTCTGTCACCGGTCTCCGGGTGTGGTGGCATGTGAAGACTGCGATTGCCTCCTCCTCCTCCTCCTCCTCTTTAATTAGTCTGTTAGCAACAACTCCACGCTCGATTTGCATTTATAATTTCCCCGCTTTATGTTGCGCCGCGTGATTGACGGGCAAACAAAACGCGCCATTAGCGTTTGGCGACGAATTCACGTTTTGCTGTTTTTGTCTTGATTTACTCGGTCCTCTCCGAGCGCGGCGTGTGCGGTTTGATGTGTGACACCGGGCGCCCGGAACTTCGTTTGAAGGGCCGCGGGACCCTCGGTGGTCGCTGCTGCCCCCTGCAGGCCGGTGGCGGCGACGAGCGCGACAAAAAAAAAAAAAAAGCCGAAGTCCCCGCGTCTGTTGGATTAATACATTTTATTAGTTCCTAGTTTTTTTTATTATTATTTATTTCGCATGTTTGTACGTGCTTTACTTAACTCCGAAACGCAGATTTGCCGTCATCGTCAGCGCAAAACCGCAAGTGGACAAATATTAAAGTTGAGATTAAATGTATTAAATTTACAGCAGCATTTATCAGACGCTCTTATCCAGAGCGACTTACAATCAGTAGTTACAGGGACAGTCCCCCCTGGAGCAACTTAAGGTTAAGTGTCTTGCTCAGGTACACAATAGTAGTAAGTGGGATTTGAACCCGGGTCTTCTGGTTTATAGGTGAGTGTGTTACCCACTAGGCTACTACCACCATAAATGTACAACGTAGTACTAATTACTAGTCTTATAACAGTCCAACAACAGCACAGTGATAATAACAATACAAATAGATAGATATTTAGCTGTAAAAGTACTCGCTATGTAAATGTTACCTCACTGATAAGGTGTGGAACCGTGTGGGACACTGTGCACGGTGCATGATCCGAATACATTTTTTCATGTATGAATGTGTTGCTTATGAACCTTTTTTCCCCCCGAGCAGCACCGACCGACATCCAGTCTTGAAACGGTATTAAAAAGAAACTTCCCTTCCCATCCCGGTCTCAGTGAAACGGCCCGACGCGGACAGAACAAGAAGAAAAAGTTCCCCAGAAGCCTTGAGCCCAACGTGGACACGCATCTCCCCCCTTGCGGGACGCGGCGCCCCAGGATCCGCCCTTACAAGGATGCAAATAACGCGACCGTTTCCCCCGTAACTCCCGGCGGCCGAGCGGGGCGCGACGGCGGGGGGACGTCGCGCCTCGACGCAGCGCGCACGCCGGCGACCGGGAACGCGGCGCGTCGGCGGGGTCAGACGTCCGGGCTGCGAAGCGATTTCTAGCCAAGCGGCAAGGGGAAGGGAAGGACCCGAAAAAAAAAAGAAAAAAAAAAGAAAAGTTCAAAAAGAGGAGTGGAAACATCTGGAGCGAGCGTTCCAAACCGAGTACGCAGGCAAAATAAATAAAAAAATAAAAATGTAATAAAAATGAAAAGGATTCACTTTCTAAAGTTCGGTTACTCGGGAGTACTAGTTGGAACGGAACCTCGGCGGGTGTCTGTTATTAAGATGTTATTAAGATGAATAAACCCCTCTCCCCATCTGGACAGACACTGTTGCGTTCCGGCGCGCCGGCTGGATGAAAAGTTGAACCGCGTCGCGGCTGCACCCCGAGTCCCACCGCGTCAGAAGCCGCACACCAAACACTCCGGCCGGGTTTAATAATGACAACGACGGCGATAATAGTAATATTGACAACGATAAGAAGAATAAATCCGGGGAGGGTAAAGAACCGGCAGCAGTCTGCTGTCCTACCTCGGAAGACTTGTCCCCGCACCGAAACCAGCAGAGTGACCGCGGCGAGCAGACAAGT